>NW_027505255.1:0-191268 GCF_021521415.1 Bidens hawaiensis | reverse complement strand
CGTTCACAGGAGACTTTAAATTGATGATGTTGGGTCTTAATTGTTTAGACTAACGCATATCAAAAGGCCATGACTGATCAAGACTAAAGTGACATAAACGAAGACGAGTTGAAGAATTGCATTATGGTATGATGATGTAGTACCGAAATCCCTATGGATTTCGGTTGGGCTTGGGCTAGGTTGTTTTTGGTTTCCCTATATATAGATAACATGTATAGGGTTTATGGTTGTTTGTTCACACATTGATAGACACGTTTAATCAACAGTAGCCACCATCAAGAGAGAAAACTCATGTACTAGACGACTTAATAATATAATCGTGTGCATTTGGATTATTATCGTGTTTATTAGATTCATATTTCTCTTCTATCTCGTTCTTGAATCACCAAGGTGTTAGGATTCCGCACTAACATCATGTCTGGGTTGATATCATATTGTAGTGATCTAGATTCGGGACTTACAGTTGGTATCAGAGCCATTTGAACCTATCAAGGCTCGGTTTGATATCAACGGATTCAATATTCTTGTTTATTTGGTATTTTGGGTGAGTTTTCCGGCGAGTAGTTTATCGGAGTAGAAAAAGAATTAATTTTGGTGAAAGATTTGTTGTTTGTTTGGAAACAAATCAAATCCCACTAAACTTGGGAAGTTGTTACTGCCAAAGTTCGACTGTTTGACTAGGTTTCTGCCCAACTTTAGACAGGTCTCAGGATCATTTAAAGGATCTCGGCCAAAATTGGGGTGTTCTCGGCCACTTTCATGAGTTTTGGATCAACATCCCTAGTTCTCTGTCAACATTCCTTAGTTCTCGGTCAACGCCTTCAGTTCTTGGGCAACACCTTCTATTCTCGGTCAATTTGGCTCCTCTGTCAACTCTTGTTCTCGGTCAAAGTGGGTTCTCGGTCTACATTTAAGGGTTCTCGGCCAATATTTGGGTTCTCTGTCAAGCTCTCAAGTTCTCAGTAAAAAAAAAATTGGCGGGAAAATTTTTGTCGAATAAAATTTTTCCAGAATACTCCTTATAAGTAAAAATCCATTCTTGAAAAATTTGGCGAAAACATTTTTTTTCGGGTGATTTTTGGTGAATTTTTGCCGGGAAATTCGAAAAAATTTGTCTTGAGCGAAATTATTCCTAGACGCTTCTTTTGAGTGGGACATATTTCTTGAGAATTTTGGCGATCATATTTTTCGAAAAAAAATTTGGCGGGTAAATAAGATTAATTTCTTTAATTATTCAATGGATTCTCCACAACCCATCTCAATATTTGGAAGTACTCTTAATCAATCTGCTCCCTCACAAGTAGTATTTCAGAGTTCGTCTACAGAGGTAAGTTTTCAATCATGTTCTCAAGATTGCTTTGATAAAATAAATTTATATAAGCTCCACAATGATAACTTGATTAGAGACATGGAAAGAGTAAAATCTGAAAACTTTAAACTTAAGAAAAATGAAAAAAACTTTCCTAGACAAAATAGAAGAACAGAAAAGGGACATCTCTAAGCTTAAGTCTGATTTCAGTATAAAAAGTTGTCACCACCTAGATGCCAAACAGGAAATCGCTGAATTAACAGCTAAACTGGAAGCCTCCAAGTTAGAAATTCTGAATCTAACTAGTAAATTTGAGAGAGCTGAACTTGATTTCAAAAAATTCGAGGGTTCCAGTAAAGTAGTCAATTCAATGATTGAAAATTAATTATGGTGGAAAGAAAATGAAGGTGAGGGTATAGGATATAGTCAAGTACCCTCACCATACAATGACAACTATACTAGTCTTCCTCTTACCAAAGAGCAGGAAGAAAAAGTAAAAGACATGAAGTATGGTAAATAGGTTTAATCTGAAATTGTTGGATCAGGATCCGTAGAGAAAATCAAACCTGTTTTTGAATGTGTGAACAATTTTGATGCTTCTACTTCATGTGTAGATATAGTAAAGGATGTTGCTTCTGATAGTAAAGTGGTTCAGACTAGTGAAAATGAATCTTACTCTAACGTGTCATCAAACTCATATGACACCACAACACAAAATTGTACTAATAATAATACACAGAGTTGTGGCAACAAAGGGAAGACACATAAGAAGTCAGCACAACAAGGACAGTCTCGTCCTCATTGATCCTCGGGATCTCCATGTGTTGATGAACCATCGGGTGCTATTTATATTAAGAGGCAAACATGTTACCACTGTGGCACGCCGGGACATATAGCCAGAAATTGTGTTCATCGTCTATATGTTCCCTATTACAAGCAAAATCAGAAAGATGCACCAAGGGGCAAGAGGAATGAAAAAACCTTTCCTAAGAAGGAATTCCAACATTAGGCAAGTGCTTCCGTTGACATTAGAAGAAGGATGAAGGCGTGTTTCGTCTACGGGAATGGCGGGCCTTTGGCAAAGGAGTGTCACTACCGTGCTATTAATAGACAAGCTTCTCAAGTGAAAGGTAACAAGTTTCAACTGAATCCAGTGGTTAAACAAAATGCTTATTAAACAAAACCACGAGTATCTGTACAACAGGTCACATATACTCAAGGATTCAAAGTTAATATGACAAGTTTGCACTCAAATGATTTTGAAATTGTTAAAAGAAAAATAAATTTTCAGAAGTCAAAGACTGTTGAGTGTTCTAAGAATTCTAATTCGAATTGCTCCACTCCAAAGTCTGTTTTATCAAATTTCACTAAACCAAGATAGACTTGGAAACTAAAAACTCATCAAACAAAATCTGAAATGACAAATGATTCTGTTAAAGATGGGAAAGATATGAGTTGGCAAGAGGTCACATATGTTGATGCTCAAGGGAACCCCAAGACATTTTTGATTTGGGTTCCTATGTCCAACTAATCCCGTTTTGCGAGTAGGAACAACCACAAATTCATTATTTATTAAATGGGTTGTTCCAGGCACATGACAGGGAAAATATCTATTGTTTTTAAATCTTTAAACCTTAAAATGGATTATTTGTTGCCTGGACGGGATTTTAGGGTGATAGAACGTTTTTAATCTGCTCTCTAAGTGTGTAGGAACAAATCAAGAATAAATTGCATATTAAAAGATTTGTTCCAGACATTCAACTAGCAAGGATGCAGAATCTCGAAACAAGCTTATTCTTAGGGGGGAGATTCTCACGAATGGGAAAATGATGTCTTGATGATTAAAGGTAACCGTATCACTTTGGTATGAAGATTGATCAGTCAAAAAGTTTTTAAAAATTTAAAAAAAATTAAAAAAATAATACAAAAATATGTTCACGTATAGTTTTTTATTTTGTTTTATCACAAAATGTGAAAATGACTTGATCGTACATGAGAAATGATAGTACATTAGTTGGCTGACTATCACACCTCTTCATATATTATTTTTAAATGCTATTTTTCGACGACTGAGTCTTTTTGAGAATAAATTTATACATATTTTATAAATTTGCATAAATTTAGGGGGAGAAATATTAAAAAATTCAAAAAGAGTATGTGTATGTTTTCTTTATTATAGAAAAATTTTTAAAAAAATCAAAAAGAGTGTGTGTGTGTGTGTTTTCTTTATTATAAATATATAAAAAAACATGTTTTGTCTGTGTATTTTAAAATTCACTCTCGCTTAAAGTTATGTCGGCTGCTCAAGTTTGAAGAACATATACTTGTTTATTTTTGGTCCGGTGATCTACTTGTAGATTCATAGGATAGCCATTTATCTAAAGACTGAAAGCATCCTGGGCGATTATGATGTGTTTTTGTGTTTTGAATTCTTTCACTTAAAATTATGTCGGCAATTCCAAGTTGGAGGGACACGTATTCTCATATGTGTTTGGTCCTGTAAACCACCAGTGGTCATATGGGATAGCCATTTACCTGAAAACTAAAGAGTGACGGGGGTGATTGAGTTCTTAACATGTTTGTCATATTCAGCTGACAACTTTTTTAGAAGCTTCAAAATATGATTATTCAGCTGACAACTTTTTTAGAAGCTTCAAAATATTTTCAAATGAAAATTGATCCAACCTTTGGAAAATGATAGGTAAATTGTTTTTGTGTGCCTAACGGGTGAAGTTATTAAGCTTAAAAGGCTCTAGAATAGTCATTGATTTGTATGGTAGCTTTCCATGATGCGTAAAAGTTGAAATGATATAAACTAAATATGCTAAACTTACTGTGGAGAGTCATTTTGAATAAATGTGCATGTCTCCATATACATCTCTCCGAATGATAGGCAGAAAAGCAATTACCCAGTCATACACGAGCCCGTTAGTGTCTTGATCACCAAAAATAGTATGATTCTAAGTTATTGCTTAAGTTATAAAAAAAAGGAAAAAGAAAAAAATAATAAAAAAAATTGATTATTGTGTATTAAAAAATTCGTATTTTAAAAGCTTAAAGGGTCAAACTAGAACTACAAAGATGGGGGCATAAAAGTAAGTCCTATCATGTCTCGAATGAAAGGCCTGTAAGTCCAGATGGCTTGTAAGTCCAACATTCAACCTTAAAGCTCAAAATTTGTTTAATCATCTATAAAATTTCTTTTGGTGAAGCACTAGGGGGTTGAAGTCAAATTGGGTGATCTGGTGAAAGCCAAATACGCTTTGAGAAGAGATAGGAGGCATCACAGGTCCATAAGTGATGTCCATCTAAGCTTTATGCCGAACAGAACCTAATTCATATCACTGATGCAATGAAAATCATGCTAAGTTCGTTATACCTGCTATCAACCTGTCTCTTCGTGTCATAATAACGCTGAACATGAATCCTTGTGAAAGCACCTTAATCAATAAGATTCCATGTTCGGATCTTTTCATAAAGGCGGCAGTTTATCAAAACTAAAATTTGATCCCAAATTTTTGTCAAATTACAAGAAGACGGGTTATTAAATTTGTTTTATTTGTTGTTTTTTGTTTTATTTTATTTCATTTATTTTATTTTTTTTATTACTCCTGTCGAAACAAATGTGTTAAGAAATCGTTTTAAAGTTTGTTTTAGCTGTTATCTTCAGCTCATGAAATCTGATATCGGTTATTGTGTTATAGTTGGTTTAGCTGGTATGATCTCATCTCAAGTCTTTTCAAGAAAATCATAAAAATTAGAAAAACAAAAATTACAAAATTATGTCAATCTTATTTTGTTGTGTTTAATTATTTTCAAAATATTTTGATTGATCTTTCTATCAAAGTTGATTATTCTTTCAAGACTGATTTATTGCAACGGAAGCCTATGAAGTATCTGAGATTCAAATTGGATGATGCTGTCAAACAGGGGGAGACGGTAAAGTATTGGATGCAGATGCTGAAGTTACTGATCATGTTCTAGTAAAGATCCTGAAGCTTTTGAAAGCATCATTCTAAGGGGGAGATTGTTGGTTCATAATTTGGTTAGACTGACGCGTATCAAAAGGCCATGACATGATCAAGAATAAAGTGAAATAAACAAAGATGAGTTGAAGAATTGCATTATGGTTATGATGATGTAGTACCGAAATCCCTATGGATTTCGGTTCGGTTTGGGCTATTGTTGGGCTAGGTTGTTTTTGGTTCCCTATATATAGATAACATGTATAGGGTTTATGGTTGGTTGTTCACACATTGATAGACACGTTTAATCAATAGTAGCCACCATCAAGAGAGAAAACTCATGTACTAGACGATTTAATAATATAATCGTGTGCATTTTGAGTATTATCGTGTTTATTATATTCATATTGCTCTTCTATCTCGTTCTTGAATCACCAAGGTGTTAGGATTCTGCACTAACATCGTGTCTGGGTTGATATCATATTGTAGTGATCCAGATTCGGGACTTACAGATAATGGCTTCTATCTGTTCGGGGCTCGCTTCTATTCCTCTTTTGGTCACCTTTATCCTAGGAACTTCCCAGCTTTGACACCAAAATAGCATTTTGATGGATTCAGTTTCATATTGTACTGATCCAAGATGATGAAAGCTTCTTCAAGATCTCTGATGTGATCCTCAGCTTTCTATGACTTCACCACCATGTCGTCTATGTATACCTCCATGGTCTTGCCTAACTGATCTTTGAACATCATGTTGACCAATCTTTGATATGCTGCCCCTGCATTTCTTAGTCCGAACGGCATAGCAGTATAACAATATATGCTGGTAGGAGTCATGAATGTTGTATCCTCTTGATCAGGTGGTTCCATCTGAATTTGTTGAGATCCACAGGAAGCATCCATAAAGGTAAGCATCCCATGTCCTGCCGTTTCATCCACCATGGAGTCTATATGTGGTAATGGGAAAGGATCCTTGGGGCATGCCTTGTTTAAATCAGTAAAATCGACACACACCCTCCACTTTCCATTCTTTTAGAAACAAAAACCACATTAGCTAACCATCGAGGATACTTAACCTCTCTGATTATACCGGCCTTAAGAAGTTTTTCAACTTCTTCTTGTATGATCGCGTTCTTCTCAGGAGCGAATTCCCTTCGCTTCTAATGGACGGGTTTAACAGATAAATCAAGGCCTAACTTGTGAGTAATTACCTCCTTAGAAATACCTGTCATGTCTGAATGTCTGAAGGCAAACGTGGACTTTCTCCGCTTTAGGAAGGATATTATATCCTCCTTGATCTCGCTAGGGATACTGGATCCTAGGAACACTTTCACATCTGGATCCTCGGGATCCAAGGATACTTCCTTTATGTAGAGCTCCCGAGCTTCGAAAACATTCCTAGGATGCTGCTGTAATTGCTATGCTATCGTCTGTTTAGCTATCGGCTTCATAGACGAAGAATAATAATTCTTGGCTTCCACCTGATCACCATCTATCCTTACTACTCCCCAAGGAGTCAGAAGTTTAATACATTGATGGTAAGTAGAGGCCACTCCTTCATCCTATGTAACCAATTCTTGCCTAAAATAACATTGCAACAAGAAAGGTTATCAATAACACATAATTTATGGTAAGAATTTAACCCTTCAATGTATATTGCAAGTTTGATGTCCCCCAATGTTTTCTTGGTTTTGCCACTGAAACCAACTAACACCGACGTTCTTGGGATGATCTCTGAGTCCGGGATATTCATCTTCTGAAGTACATCATGTTGGATGATATTGAACGAGCTTCCACCATCGACTAGGATCCTGCGAATATAATGGCTAGCAATAAATAAAGTAACAATCAAACAGTCATGATGTGGAACCTGGATGTTTGATTTATCTTCTTCATCGAAGAAGATCCTTTTGTCAGTCGTCAAAGTGGTGGATATAACTTGTTGTTCTCCATTCTCCAGCTTGGTCTCTTTGGCGTGCCTTTTTTCCGAAGAGAAAGAAGTACCGCATATATATGAGCCCCCGGAGATGAAGTTGATCACTTGAGCATCTGATGGTGGCGGAGTTGCTTTTTGAGGAACTTCTTCAGGATCCTGGATCCTTGACTTTTTTCTTCCTAACAGATCCTTAAAATGGCCCTTGCTTAGGAGGTATCCAATTTCCCTTCTCAGACCGATGCAATCGTCCGTCCTATGGCCAAAATCGTCATGGAACACGCACCACTTAGATTTGTCTTTGAAAGAAGTTGTTATCTCGTTCTTTCGTGGCCACCTTGCCTTCTCACCTAGATCCGTCATGGCACAAATTAAACCATGGGTATCTACTGAGAAGCAATATTCTGAGATGCTCGGGTAGTCCTCATTGTCATCATCCCCTGATTCTACGGCTCGTACATTCTTATTGTTGAATTTGGAGTACGGCTTTGAGTTGTTGTTTCTGAATGAGGATCCTTTATTCTTATCAGGGGATTCTTGCTTCGCTTGAGCCCTAATCGTTCTTGGATCCTTTTGTCATCTTCCAGCTGTATGAACCTCAATGCTCTGTTCCTTACTTCATCTAAAGACCTGCAAGGAGTCATCACAAGATCATCATAAAAGGGCGAGCCCCTATTTAGTCCCATCTTGAAGGCTTCTACAACTGTAGCCATGTCAAGATTCGGTATTTCTAGGGCCTCCCTGCTAAACCTCGTGACAAAATCCCTAAGGGATTCATCATTAGGTTGGACTACTCTATACAAGTCACTAGTTAACTTCTCAAATTTCCTACTACAGGAAATCTGGTTGTTGAACAAGTTAACTAAATGTCAGAAAGAAGTAACAGAAAAGGGAGGAAGACTTAGCTGCCACTTTAAAGCAGGTCCTGATAGTGTGGCTCCAAAACCTTAGCACAGACAAGCCTCTTTGAGTCTCTCAAGAATCGGGTTGATTTCCATCCTTTCCCTGTATTGGGCTACATGCTCTTTGGGATCAGTGTTCCCATCATACACATTCATTTTGAGGGTTTGAAAGTGTTTCGGGATCTCCGTGTCACAGATTGGTGGAGCAAATCTGGACAAGTTGTGGCTTCCTTCCGGTATCTCAGGGATTGGACGGATTACCCCTGGTACACTGGATATCATATCCTTGAGTTTTTGTAGTTCCTTAGCCATAGCGTGGTTGATACCTACATCCTGCATGGAACCACGGTTAGCATTTAAGGATATGGGATCATGATGTTACCTCCTTGTTGTTGGAAGGTTGGTATTCCAGAAGAGTGGCTGAGGCAAGAAGCGTATGCTATTGGAGTTGGTACACCATAAGCGATAGTCTGCATGGGGATAATATCTCCTTCATGAATTTTCAAAGATCTCTGATGCTGAATTCCAGAGGATCCTTGATTCTGGAGGAAGGATCCTTGAGGCTGGAAGTTATAGAATCCTTGGTAGCATAACCCAGAGGATCCTGGTTGAAGGATCGATGATCCTTGAAAAAAGATCGAGGATCCTTGAGTCTGCTGACCCACTGATCCTGCCTGAAGGATGGAGGATCGTTGTTGAAAAGTTGAGGATCCTTGAACATGTTGACCCATCGACCCCGGGTTAGGATAGATGATTCTTGCTGACAAATAGAGGATCCGTGAGTTTGTAGATTCATGGCTCCTGGTTGAAGGATGGATGATCCTTGAGTAGGTTGAGCCAAGGATACCAGAGTGGTAAAATCCAGCATCCTAGGCATTAGAGGGGTCTGATCCTCTGTTGGCCTCTTAGTCCTCTTGAGGTCTTCTATCCCCCAAAGGATCCTCTGGTTTGTCTTGTTTTGCTGCTCCATGTAAGCCTTAACCTGTGAAAACATAGCAGAAACATCGTTGTTAGTATTAACCACCGAAGTGGCAGCAGTAGTTTTCGAGCTCTGGAAGACTGCTAGTTGCATCTTGTTTCCAGCAGCAGTAGCAGCCCTTGGTGCTCCCGTGATTGGAGGAGGCATCGGTGGTAAAGTTCTTGATGAGAGAGGAACCGAAGATGGCATGGTTGATGAAGCAAAGGTTGATTGAGAGACCATTGAAAGTGGTATAGGTAATAAGGTTGAGAATTGATGGGAAATATTATGGATTATAGCACCAATTTCCCCATGGTGGGCGCCAAATTGTTTTGGTCAAAAATCAACTACAGATTATGTAACCAAATCCGTAATTGTGAGGTATAGTGTTACGATAACAATAATAATTATGTAAACAAAATAAGGATGAACACCGTGATTTGTTGCAAGGAAAAACCCCTTGATCTTGGTTAGATCAAATGAAAAAAAAACCCCAGGTGATGACAAATCGTCTATCACCATTTTATTAATATCAAAATCGGGTTACAATGGGTGGAGTTTATGATCAAAGGATACAAAGAAACTAAGTGTGTGTGTTTACGGATGTGAGCTAACAAGTGTGTGAAACCTAGTTGATCATAACCTCATTATAAATAAAAATAATAAGTAACAACTATCCCTATAAATCCGCCACTCTTCCCATAAGCCGTTCCTTCACTTTTGACTACGTGCGGAATTCTTCCGGTAGCGCAAGAATAGGATGACTAAGTCTTTCAGCCGTTATATCTATCAAACACAACACCACTCAAATACAATTATTAGTAAAAAGATAATACCAAGGATCCTTGATTCTTTATAATCTGGAACATATCACAGGGATAAGTGATCCATAAACTACTCAATGATAGAGGATCCTCAGCATAAATTCTATACTCTAACAATCATAATCTTCAAACCTTGAAACACCCATTTTGATTAATAAACTGGTGATATACGATTTGTCATCACTCAGGGTTTTGTGTCAACGATCCGACCAAGATCAAGGGCTTTTCCTCGCAACAAATCTCTGTGTTATTGATTACATTCGTTTCTTAATTGTTATTATCATTCAAGCACTAAACCTCACTTTACAAATTTGGTTACATTATCCTTAGCTTATTTTTGACCAAAACACTCTTAAACTAGGCCTTGATAATTCTATTAACCCATTCATCATAAGCGAAGTAAATTCGCTCCTCAGAGGAATGCGATCATACAACAAGAAGTTGAAAAACTTCTTAAAGTCGGTATAATCAGAGAGGTTAAGTATCCTTGATGGTTGGCTAATGTTGTGGTTGTTTCAAAAAAGAATGGAAAGTGGAGGGTATGTGTCGATTTCACATATTTAAGCAAGGAATGTCCCAAGGATCCTTTCCCAATACCACACATTGACTCCATGGTGGATGCAACAGCAGAACATGAGATGCTTACCTTTATGGATGCTTCCTCTGGATTTCTACAAATTCAGATGGAACTATCTGATCAAGAAGACACAACATTCATGACTCCTATTGGAATATATTACTATATTGCCATGCCTTTTAGACTAAGAAATGCAGGTGCGACCTATCAACATTTAGTCAACATAATGTTTAAATATCAAATAGGAAAGACCTTGGAGGTTTATATAGACGACATGGTAGTTAAATCAAAGAAGGCTGAAGATCATCTTAAAGATTTGGAAGTAGCCTTCAACATCCTTGACTAGTATAACATGAAACTCAACCCATCTAAATGCCATTTTGGTGTTAAAGCGGGAAAGTTCCTTAGTTATATGGTCACTAAGAGGGGTATAGAGGCTAGCCTGGAACAAATAAAGGCCATCATCAACCTGAAGTCCCCCGTGAATGCAAAAGATGTGCAAAGGTTAACTGGAAGAATTGCAGCCTTGAATAGGTTCATCTCCAGATCTTCGGAGATGTGTAAGGATTATTATGATATCCTTAGAAAGAATAAAAGGTTCAAGTGGACGGAGAAGCATGAGGCTGCACTCAAAGCATTGAAGGATTAATTGTCCTCAGCACCAGCATTAATGAAGCCAATAGATGGGGAACCCCTATCCTTGTACCTAGTCGTCTTGGGTTATGCTGTAAGTGTTGTCCTTGTAAAGGATCACGAAGGGGGAAAACATCATGTTTATTATATAAGTAAAAGTCTTCAAGTTGCTGAAGCCAGGTACTCTCATTTTGAAAAATTAATTCTTGCACTAATTATGGCTTCCACTAAGTTAAGGCATTACTTTGAAACTCATACTACAATTGTGAAAACTAACTATCTTATCAAGAATGTTCTTAGAAAACTAGAGATGTCAGGTAGGATGGCTAAGTGGGCTGTGAAGCTAAGTGCATATGTTATCCAATACGAGCCAATGACTGCTATAAACTCTCAAGCACTAGCTGACTTTGTGGCTGATTTCAGTAGTGATTTACAAAAGGAAGCCGACTTGGAGGTCCAACAGCTGGAGGAAACCAAGGATACTTGGATCTTACTCATGATGGAGCATCCAATCTTAGAGGAAAAGGTCTAGGTGTTCTGCTAAAATGGCCACAGGGGGGCATAATACTCGAGTCTATAGCCTGTGTGTTTCAAGCCACAAATAATGAAGCAGAATATGAAACTTTAACTGCATGTTTGCAACTTGCTAAGCATATGAGGGTCAGGTTTCTTCAGGTGTATATAGTTTCATTATTTATAGCTAACCACTTTAATAGCTCATATGCTGTTAAAGGAGAAAAACAAATTAAATATCTAGACATTGTGATGGAACTGTCAAAGTTCTTCGATTCTTTTAGTATTATACAGGTACCAAGGGAAGAGCATGCTGGGGCAGATGCCTTAGCAAATCTAGCTTCATCTTTGAAGGTTCCAGAAACCACGAAAATTCCAATCATCCATATACTCTCACCAGCAATAGGAGAACAAGAGATTTTGGAGATAACAACTAACAAAGAGATTTTGTTTTGAGATCCATTATCCTCAAATAATCAAGGATCTTAGGTTCTTCTGATCAAGAAATTCATTCAATATGGAGAGATTCCCACTACAGAAAATCCTAAGACCTTCAAACTTAAGGTATCACAATACATCTTATTACATAATATACTGTGTAGGAAATCTCTTGCAGGTCCATACTTGAGGTGTATTGAGGAACCTGAAATCCAAGAGGTGCTCAAAGACTTTCACGAAGGTGTTTGTGGTAATCACACTGGAGGCAGAGCCCTATTCTCTAGGATTCTAAGAACAGGATATATCTGGCCAACCATGAAGAAAGATGCCATGGAATATTCAAAGAAGTGTGATGCTTGTCAAAGACATGGCAACATTTTGCACCAACCAACGAAACCTATGTATCCTTTATCCTCATCATGGCCTTTCATGAAGTGATGCATTGATATTGTAGGTAAGCTACCTAAAGCGCCAGGAGGAAAAGTGTTCATGCTTGCCATGACTAATTACTCCTCAAAATAAATAGAATCAGAAGCTTTTGTTCAAGTCCGCGAAAAAGAGGTGATATCCTTCATTAAAAGAAACATTATTACTAGATTTGGTATTCCTTCAGTTATTATTTGTGACAATGGTTCCCAGTTTATCGGGAAAAGAACCACTAACTTTTGTGACAGGTGGGGAATCAAGATGATCACTTCTACACAAGTTCACCCAGAAGCCAATGGCGAAGCAGAATCAAGCAACAAGATTATCATTAACAACTTGAAGAAGAAACTAGGATCCAAGAAAGGTAAGTGGGATGAGGAGCTTCCTTATGTCCTTTGGGCTGATGTGAAATTCTTCTCCAAGATCAAGATACTGTTGATGAGCTCAGAGACCTAGCCAAGATCAGAATGGCAGTGTATCAACAAAGGGTAGCTGGGGCATACAAAAAGAGTATCTAAGTGGGATTCAAAGATTCCAAGAAGGAGATTTAGTCTTAAAGAAAGCTTTCTAAAATACAAATAACCCTGCAGATGGAAAGCTAGCAGCTAAGTGGGAAGGCCCCTACTTGATTGAATTAGAAGCAGGAAAGGGGGCATATTATTTACTTACCATGGAAGGTGACAGACTACCAAGGGTATGGAATGCCATCCATCTTAAGAAGTATTTTGTGTAGCCAGGATCATGGATCCTTAAAACGATTAAGGATTATCAAGTTGGTAAAATTTTATTCTATTATTTATTTATTTTTGATTTACGTTACTAACTTAAGGATAATATATCCTTAACATTTATTTTTTCCAAGTTTTAAGTAACAATGCAGATTTCAATAAGAGGTTTAATGACTAAGTGGTTGGCCACCTCTCCCTCACACTTAAGGTACATTGCTATTTCCTTGGCCTAGCCCACGATTTAGGTATGACCCCTGATGGTCATATCTTCCAAGGTTTAAAGGTTTTCACATTTCGTATGAATTAGAGTTTCTACACTCTCGCCTGTAGTGTACGTTATCCAACGTATAGTTCGGGGCAGCGAGACTAGTACACGCTTAGTGGTTGACAATTTCGTTGTTTTCGGCTATATGGAGGATCCTGCGATTTATGGTAGACGTACCATACCTAAGGTTTTGGTGTTTTCACGTCACTCATATTTGGGCTAAATCCCAGTTTGGAGAGTCCCTAGTTAACATCCGTATCTTTGGGCCAGTCCCTAGTTTGGGCTTGTCCCCAGTTTTTGGGCTTGTTACAGTATTTGGGCTTGTCCCAAGTTCACGGGCTTGTCCCAAGTTGCGCGGGCTTGTCCCCGGTATATTTTTTGGGCTTGTCCCCAGATTGTTGGGTTTAATCCCAGTTATTATGATAAGTAATGTATCAGGTATCCTAAGGATAACTACAAGGATCATGGATATATCAACACTTGTGGTAATTTAGGTCTAATTAGACCTTATGTTATGATTTCTAATTATACATTTATATTTATTCGGTTTTGAATTTTATAACTTTAATAAAGTAAGGATCCAGGATTCTTAACCTGTTTTTATAAGGATAGTGTATCCTTGAAACTTTTCTTACAACTTTTAATAAATCTAAGACTACAACAGATATACTTTTAGAATAATAAATAACACGCAAAGTAGTCAAAAGTTTTAAGTTTTTATTCATAATAAGCCACCTGGACTTACCAAAATCCTTAACCCGGACTTCACCATTCAAAAGATGGACCATCCACCCGGGTTAAGCAGGTGTTATTAATTTTTCATCAAAGTGCAGAAAAATAAACACAGGGGCATCAAAGGCTTCATCCCTACAAACAGAGGAACCCTCCACATTTGCTACCTCTAACAATTGTCTTAAGGATCATAGATCCTTTATCCTAATTAATATTGTCTTGAGTACACAACCATAATATTCATAAAGACGTCAGCAAATAAAATAAAAACGGGCTCGGGCCTTGTCTTTCTTATCCTTCATTTCCCGCCTTAGCAGCTTCTTCCTCAACCGCTGATTCCTTTCCTTCATCCATCTCACCTGCATCCTTTGCACCGCTAGTCCGAGCTTCACCTTCCTCTGCATCCTTTTTCTCCTCGCCAACATCATCCTCTTCCTCTACCACGCCCAGCCTAGCCAGAGACTTCTTCCATTCCTCCACTTCCCAGTTCGCCTTGTCGAAAGAGGGATCATTAACTTCAGCCACAAACTGGATTCTTGCTTGAAGGATCAACTTGGCAGCAGACATCTTTGCTTCATCAGTAGCGGCTTTAATCCCATCCTTCATCTTCATTATCTTGGCAAGAAGTTGGGAGTCTACTTGTTTCTTCTCCTTTGTAAGCTTCGCAATTGACTTATCCTTGGCAGCAGCAAGAGTCCTCATCCCTGACAAAGTGTCCTCGAAGTCCTTAATGATTGATCCATAGTAAGACTAGAGTCCTTGGATACCCCACAAACCACAAAGCTAGGATCAATAACAATTGTCTAACAAGCAGAATAAAGGATCCCTACCTGAGTAACCACTTGGGAAACTGCCTCGTGGAGCTACTTCACGACTTCATGAACCTCTGCTTGGGGCTCGGGTAAGTTCCTCTTCTTAACAGACTAAGCCTTAGCTCTTGTAGTGACGGTATGAGGAATAGGATTCGGAATAGACTTGGAAGGTTCCTTCTTGACTGACCTTGGAGAGATCAACTTATCGATATCATCAAACGAGAACTGGGTTGCAGGCTTGTTAGCGGACTTGGGCATGTCTTCAAAAACAACAAAACAGATAATTTTTCAATTTTTATTACAAAATCAATATACTTCTCTATAATATTACTTACTTGACATGTTACTGCGAAGAGAGAGATCTGACTGATCATTTTCAGAATCAGAATCAAGGATCTTGATTTTAAAGGTGCAGCTAGTGGAGTTCAGTGCAAGGGCAGCCACCCTCTTCTTGGTTCCTGGAAGTTCAGCCAACTGCGCGAAGTTATCAACTGCAAAAAAGTAAAACAACGTAGTGTTAGAGATTCAGTGTTTATCAAGTAGCAAACATAAATGCAATAATCCTACCCCGCCTAATCCACTAGTTGGACGTATATTCCCGTTGGGAATCGAATCTCGTCTAGCAAAGAAAAATTGGTTTCTCCAAAGAGAACCATTTTGGGTAACTTTGTGAAGCAGGATTGTGAGGTTTGGATTTAAACAAGAATCGGCTGGAACCATGAGTATACAGAGAGTATAGGTAAGAAAGCTCTGAAAGTCCGAAATCTATGTTGTGGTCTGCAATGATTTCTTCGAGGGTCATGAAGGCGCGCCAAATCATTGGCATAGCTTGGATGTAACTAATGCCGGTGAGGGTGAAAATTCGCTGAGTAAAATCAAGGAATGGATATGAATAGCCAAGCAAGAAAGGGAAGGCTGGAAAACAAACCCAGATTTTAGATGATACGTCGCTTGGTGTAGAAGAATCATATGGGCTGAATATGGTGTCGGAAGGAAACAAGGGTACAAGCTGATCTATTTCGAGATCGGTAAATTTACAGACCTCCGATGAGGAGTTTTGCAACTGGTTTTGGCCCTTCATCTCCTCGTCCATATTGCTGGATGAGTTTGAAAGACGGCTATCGCTGGACATCGGATGTCACACCCTAACCAATGGCGGCGGAACATGCTGGGATGCACCGGATTGCCCAAAACACAAGACACTATTAAAGTGATAATATTTAATCAACTCATTTTATTTCATAAATCAATATACAACACATCTCGTTCATACAAACAAACTGAATACAAGTAACAATTATATTATTCGTTTTACTAATTCCTAATAGTCTTGGTAACGTTTTTCGTCAAGTCCTTAAGTCAACAAAAGTCAAACATGTAACATTTCATTAAATAAAGTTTGTCAACACAAAGGTTGGTGAGCAATTCATAAGTTTGAGCATATAAGTGCATAGTGATAAAAATGTCACAAAACTTGTATACGAAACAATAAATAAAAGCAATTACATGGAAAAATAGATATCGCTAATAGATTTACGTTAGTGACACCTAGCTATAAGGGGATGCCAGATAGTCTAGGATTTTATAGTTATCGTTAATTGCATTACGTTAACGACACCATGCTACAAGGGGATGCCAAGTAGTCTAGGATTTATAGCTCAACCAACTAAAAGCGATAAACACATAGGCATAGAAGCATAGAACACCAAATCGAGCAATTATTCAACTAAAGTATACAATAACATTTGTGGTTTAAGATTCAAGTAAATAAAGAATTTAGTTTGATAAGTTTGAAATGTCACCCCCAAAACAAAAGATGGAAAACGCGGTACAAAACTTGATCGGCAAAAGATGAATAACCGGGTGGATGGAGTTTAACGAGCAAGGCCTAAATAAAAATAAAAGCCTTGAATTAGAATGGTTGTTTTGGAAATTCTTTAAAATAAAAGACAAGAAGTGTAAATAATTAAAGTAAGGGTTTAAAATGTAACTACTAAAGAATTTATAATAATAACCTTTTAAAATGTAATTTTGCTCGAAACCGGGTTAAAGTATCTAACCTTATTATTTACTTAACCTATGTTAAGTAATAACGTGGGTAAAATGCAAGAATGCAAGTTACATTTGGACAAAGATATTAAAACAGGTTTCAACAAGTGTTTCGGGTTGTTGGTTCGGGTCTTGATAATTGGTCAAACCCAAAGTCAACTTTCCAAAAAATAAATGTTATGAGATAACTCAATAAAATTTAATAAGACTTAACCAAGTATGTAGTTCTATTATTTTAGAACTAACAACGTACGTTAAGCGAGTGTTCGGTTTTGTCGGTCCAAACTTTGTTATGAGATCAAGTTGGATCCAACATTTCCATGTACTTAAGAGAATAATTAAAATCAGTTTGTAAACTATTTTTAAAGAAATATAAAAGTCTTGATAGCTAAAAACACACTTGTGTGTCTTAAGCGAGTAAGAATCGGTTTGGTTCGGTTTCCATCTCTCAAATAGTTCATTGATGGTCTCCACATGCTCAAATATCCAAGAACTTGTATAATTACTTATAAATGAAGAAAATTAAAATTTAACAATAAAGTCTTTAAACAAAAGTTCGGTTTTGGTTCGGTTTTTGTGCCGACGATCCGACCAAGATCAAAGGCTTTTCCTCGCAACAAATCTCTGTGTTATTGATTAATTCGTTTCATAATCATTATTATCATTCAAACACTAAACCTTACTTTACAAATCTGGTTACATTATCCTTGAGTGATTTTTGACCAAAACATATAGTATATCTATAATATTTATAAATTAATTTAAATGATTATAAGCAATGTTATATTAACTAAAAGATTTTCTAAAAATTAAAAGCTACAAAACGGGCTAGGAGGGATTTGAACACGTGCCTCCCAGCCAAGCAGAGCCTTAAACATCCACACACCAGCCAACTTATAAACAGGCGCAGTTTAAATCTCAAGTTCCTATGAACCCTAACATAAATCAATTGGCCAAAATGTTAAATGTTCTTCCGATTAACCTTATGGAAAATCAGAGGACTTAATGACGATAAAATTCATATAGTATATTACCTATAAGGATGTTAATTTTATGGTCAATTACAACGACTAACGGCCGGTAGTAACTGGATTAAGAACGAGCACTTGCAGGTTGATATAATCTAATTAACCATGGAGTTAGGTAGGGGATGCTATGAGGGTGGTGCAAGCAAGTTTAATTGAGTTACAATCGCCTCTATAGTATATTAACTATTTTAGATTAAGGACGATTAGTTTTAATAGACAATATGTATCAAAGAGACTGTTGTTTCTTAATTATATGTGTCGGTGAGGTCGTTGGGTTTGAACGAATGACATACACAAATCAATTCCAAGATTACGACGAGAATAGTGGTTCAAGAAACTTAAACGGGTCACGGGATATGGGTATACGGGTTTGGGTGATGGGTTTGGGTATAATATTTGGCAGAAATTGCAGTTTGGTCCCTCAAGTATAGAGATGGAAACAAAGTGAGGTTAAAGTATAGTTTTGGGTTAGAATTGTACATGAATGAAATTTATTTATATATATTAAATAAATATAACAAACAAATAAAAATAAATTTATAATTTCTCGATAAACGCGATATTTTATCGATAAAATTTCCTAAACATAAAAACGAGTCGGTTAACGGATATAATATGTTAAATGGAAAATCCGAGTTGTTACAAAACTGGTAATGTATATATTTTGTATTATATGTTTCTCAGTATTTGTGTTAAATATAAATTATTAATGCAACCGGTATCTTTATTTTGATGTATTTGAGGACCTTTTTTTATGTATTTGGACTGCTATGCCAGCAAATTATATTGATAACTAGTTATCATGATGTATTTAGATAGTTACATTGATATATTTTCATATTTTTGGATATCTTGTGTTTAAATGTGACTATGGGTGAACTGTTATTAAACTTGTTAGGCCTAAACCTTGAAACCAAACCGTAACTTACAATTTGGTTTGGTTCGTTTTGGTTTAAGAGTTTAAAGGTTTGGTTTTGATTTACATGAACTAAAAATCGTTATTAACAGTTTGGTTCAAGGTTTGACCCAAAAACCACGAAAATCAGACTGTGAACACCCCTAATTGATATTGGTTAATATATATATATATATATATATATATATACTTATATATATATATATATATGAACCATTTGTGGTATGATGAATACAATATGTTTGATCGTGTATCATCAAAATTCTTATGCTTCATGAATCAAAAAAAAATAAACAAAATAAAACACTTTAAGAATATAAGAACTTGTTAAGGTGTGACCAATGAAGATCATTTTGCAACCTTATGTTCTTTTGTCTCATCCACCGCATACACCTTGGTGTATGGACTAGGTGGAATTATGGACATGATCATATGATGGTTTTATAAACATTATAAAAAAATAAGAGGAAACAAAGAACAAACACATAAAACATGATTAAAAAATATATATGAAGAGCATAAATTAAAAACTTATTTGGAGGAATGTTATACGGAGAGAAGAAGAGATAAATGAGCAAATGAAAAATATGAAAATGAGGGGGTATTTATAGTTGTGATTAGGAGGACGGTTAAATAGGTAAGTCTTGAAGAGAAAATTGTGTTTGAAATATCCTAAAAATGTATTTTTCTTTTAATAAAAGATGTCAAGTAAAAATACCTAAGATAAAAAAATAATTTAAGATGACCATAATTATTTATGTTACATGCTAAAATATTAATTTAGACATATGCGTTCCAACATGTCAAATTAAGGATTACACATGACATAATGACACAACATGAAACAATAACCATGGATACTCAATAAATACACGATTTTATTAATGCGGATAATCCGAATATAAATCCGGGTCAGATATAAATTACAAATTCAATCAATGAAATTGGATAAACCAGAATGTTGCATATAGTATATTCAAATTTGAAAAAAAAAATAGTACTAGTTATAGTAATAAAGGTTAAACTATCGGTCTAGTTTACATAGTCGGTTTCAAGTTTCGAACCATCAAACTCGGGTTTTCAAACCATAAACTATGGATGGAACCGTATAAATGGTTAAGTAGCCATTTTGTTTCAGCTTTGATAGTTTTAATGGTTTATAAACACCCTAGTAATGACCATTCTACCCCTAGAAATGAAAAGTTGGCTTTTTGTCCCACTATTGCATTTGAAGTATGTTTCGTAAGGCTACTAGTTTGAGCCCCGTATATTACACGGGTAATTTTTGAAAATTATAAACTTTGATCATTAAGTGAAATACAGTCAACAAATTGATCATATATTGTTAATACAATTACAATTAACCTGAAATTACAGAAATTACATAACTAAGATTACACAAATATGTTACAAATAGGTAAAAACTTTCCTTTACACTACATTTGTGATTGTATTAGAAGGTATACATTGTTTATCAAAAATCAAAATCTTTAGTTTATGTCTGCTTGTAACTCTTAATAAAGTAACATATAGGTCTGATTATAATTCTTGATATAGCCATATATAGTTGTTCGTGTGATAAAAAAAAGTTCTCCAAGTACATACCAACTATAGATAAATGATAATATATATAACCATGATACTAATAAAAAAATATTCATACACATAAAAAATCATAGCATTTAATGAATTAATATGATGTCATTTGAGAACATATGCTCATGTTTATAAAAAAACATGATTATCCCAAAAACAATATACCTGAACTTTAATGATATAATTATCCTTAGAATATTTACAATTTGAAATTGATTGATCATGATAACTTTTTTGTCATTAATATTCTATGTATGGAAAATTTTTAACTGACTTTATATTTTACAATTAAAAATTGTATAATCAAGCAACATAAAAAACGAAAATTTAAATATAACAAAATGATTTGTTTATTTCATATGAATGTAACTGCCAGGAAAATGAAAAATACATACTAACATTAAAACCATGTTTAAATAATAGTGATTATTCTGAGTTAGAAAAATATTAGAAGATTTAAAGTTGCATAAAGTGAATGTAGTGATTCTTATTTATAATCGTTGAAAGTAGGGCTGTCACTTTTACCCGTAACATGAAACCCAACCCAAGAAAACCCGTACTTGAACCCAAACTAACCCGACCCGAGAAACTCGAACCGAAGAAAATACTAACCCGAACCTGAACTGAAGTAATTCGGGTTGGTTCTTGGGTCCGAATTCTAAGTTTCGGGTCAACCCGAAAACTTTTAGTTTTATAATCATATGTATTTTTAGGTATTAGAGGCTAAGCCTTAGCTGTTGACGTTATCAGAATTTAGTCCAAGTCGATTGTTCTCATTGCACATATTATAAATCGAATGTTTATTTTTTATTATTTTAAATATAAACCATAATAAACACTTTAATTAACACTTCAAAATTCACTAATCGTCTCTTGTCAATCCATCTGGAGAATACTTATTATATGTAGTAATGGGTTTAGTTGGAATAAACCTATAACTTTAGTGTCATATATTGAAAGGACTAAAAAGATAAGGACCATATATGAAAATTTGTTGAAAAAAATATGAGGAGAGCTATGGCATTGACAAGTGGCAAAAATGGTATGTTTTTATCATAATAGATAGATTGGGTATACTCTAACCCCAACATGGTTAAAATCAAGGTCGGCTCCGATAAAGTAAAAAATATTTTGGGACAAATGCGAAAATTTTTTGGGCCTTAAGTAAAAGAAATATTTTGTTGGATTTAAAAATTTTAATTTTTATATGAGTTTATTTGGTTATAACTGGGTAGTCTAAAAAACTTTTGTATAAAAATAGGATTAAGCATGCCTCAAATGAGAGTAGAACCCACAACCTTTGGATTGGAGTAATACCCCTTTGCCACTAGACCAAACTAATGGTTATGTAATTGAGTTTAAACAATATATATATATATATATATATATATATATATATATATATATATATATATATATATTGCTTTAATAAAAATACATATAATTTACAAAAAAGGCTCTACAGGGTGTCGGGCCTGTGGCCGTCGTCCACCCGGCCACACCTTATGGCCGGTCCTGGCTAAAATAGCATAACACTTTAAAGATGAATTAAACCACTCCCCACTTATGTTAAATTTGTTGAAAAGAGGCCTTGGATTATGCTTTTAACGAGTTATAAGGCAAAGAACAGTATATTAAATTAACAGTTAATATGAGTGAAATGAAGTTAAAGGATTAAACCATTTCCTTTGGATGAGATGAAGTGAAAGAGAAAAAAATAATTGATGCTGTGCTTATATAGAGTTAAAATGAATTAGAATATACCTCATAACTTAACTTCCACAAAAGTGGAATATCACCTACACAGCCCGCATTCATATTTTCTAGTCCGTTGTAATTCAATCCCCCAAATAAAACAAGTTAAATAATTTCTTGTTTCTTTTTAGATTCTCGGAATGGTGAACTAAGTGTTAAGCTATTTCAAGGCACGTGCCTTTTCTGCATGAGCTAAGGCTAAGGGTAATGGGGCTTGGTTGAGCCTCAAGTGATACAATCAAAACCCGACACGTAGGCGATGACATGGCACTGGATCAAGCCCCTCAACCAAGCCCCAGAGGGTGTAGTGGTCCAGGTGATCCGAGGCTTGATCCAGTTATTTATTTATTTTAAATATTAATTTTAATATTAATATTAAAATTAATTTTCTTCTTCACATATCACACCACCACCACCGATCTTCTTCTTCACCTTCACCTTCACCGATCACACCACCACCACCGATCTTCTTCTTCACATTCACCGATCACACCACCACCGATCACCAGACCACGACCGTCGTCTCTCAACCACGTGGACCCCAATGCAACAACCTCACCTTCATTCCCACCAACAACCACCGCCGTACCACCACCAGCCGCCACCAAACCCACCGTCTCCAAACACACACACTCTCTCTCTCAAAAACCCAATCTCATTTTCTCTCTCTTCATCCTCATTCCACTTTTGCGCCTTGTGGTCCGGCTCGCCCCGGCCAACTGCGCTGCCGCTCACGCAAGGGTGGTAGTGGTGTGCGCGGCGGCCACGTCGTCCACGCCGGGCCAGCCACGCCCCACTCTTCTCAGCCTAAGAAGATGTTAAGGCAGCATGTTGTTCATAAACCATGTTATATGGCGGAAAGAAATGGATTAAACCATCGGTTGCCAAAATATGGTCGCGCTAATAAATACTTGACAATAAATAAGCAACTGCAGCTGCTAACGAATCACCCAAAACACCTTCTACTGCTTAGGGGGGACGGGGTGGTCCGTTATGGACAACCCATCACGTGGTGAGCCCCGAGATTTTTGACCGTTGGCCTTGTGTGCATGCTTCATTTCCGAAAATTTGAAGCCATCACACCACTATCTTACTAAAATTCCAACACTAATGATGGAACGTAGTGGGATGAGGTGGCACACCCTTACTAATTGTTGCAACTAATGGATGTGGAACCACCACCACCCTAGAGCCAGCCACAACTGAATTAATTTATGTTGTGAGGTTGGAAGTAAATGTAAAGCAACACTAAATCAAGTTATGTTTTGTCCTATCTGAATTAATTTATGTTGGTTCGATGATCAATATGCTTATCGACACACTGATTGTTTAATTTAATTGAAAAAGAAAGAAAAATCACTAAAATTTTATTATTACCTACAACTTATTATTTTAAATTGACTGCATGTATACACTATTTTTATAAATTTTGTAAGTGGTTTTACAGTTTATTATTAATTAACAGTATGCTATTTTATAAATATTTAATGGTAATTGTTTTATGATTATATTAAAAGTAATTAAAATTTATTGTTTCCATTTAGATATTAAAATAAATAATATAGTTAGATATATTAGTATGAAGAGTATGGTCCTGCTAGATATTATTCATTTGTTTGTTTTTTTGTTTGTTTTAAGATGAGCATTTTATAGTTGAAGTTAGTTTCTAGTGTAATTGATGATGTAACAGGAGTAACAGGAAGCTGCAACTTTACATGGTTATTAGCTTAGTACTTTGTTGGTGGCAGGTCAGTACTCGGTACATAGTGGTTTGAGTGTCGTTAACAACACAATTATTATGCATTTTCACATAAAGATTTATGTAACCCTTCAATTCATTGTATCTTGCTAAACGAAATATAATACTTTTTAATTAAGTTTTTGATCAAATATGACATATCGTATATGAAATTGGTGAACTTTAAAGGTATTAGTAAATATTCATCTTAATTTGCTAGTTTTTTTAATAACTCACTAAGATGGGGTTTTAGGTCTATAAACATTTGTTAATCTCTATATAATTATAACTTAATTTTAAATAATATAGTATTGATTTCATATAAAACAAGTTGGACAAATGACTAGTTGTCTCACAAAATTCAAAACTAAAGGAGACGGTGTGAAAGCAGGGTGAGGGTCGAGGAGTAGCGAGACTAGTATAACACAGTCCTGCTGCAAACCTAACCCACCCAATAATGGCTTTATGATAGCTTATCTTTTGGTAATGATCGCCAGGCATAAATCTTGCATATTATTTCTTTAATTGTATAGTTTTGTTAAATTATTGTTAAAACTTTGATACTTCAAACATCATTTTGTATTTTAAGTCATTGATTGTTAGAGATGCTAAATTGGAAACTTGTACGAGCATGAAATGATATCTCGGGAAGACCAGAGCATGATTTAGAGTTTTGGGAAATGTTAGAAGGATTCGGGAAAATTTTGGATGAGAAATCATATGTCGATGCTAACAATAAACAAGATGGGTGGATAGCAAAGCGTCAAGTATTGAAACGAGCATATCATGGGCTTTAAAATGAGTTACGAGACCTATAATATATGAATTTTGGGTTTCTCAAAGAGAGGAATCCGAAAATGAGGTTTGTATCACGACACAATGGGTATATGCCCATCACGATACGCGATTGACATAAAAAACGTGAAAAACGGGTTTTCACCTATATGTTATATTTTACGAACCCTAATCACATATTATCACTTCTAGCTTTCTTGGGACGACAGGAGGCGATTTCTGGAACCCCAGGTCGCCTCTAATCACCTTGGGGTCGTAGTTCATCATTCTGAATCAATAGTCAAAGACTAATCAAAGATCATGATCGACTAATCTTCTTCGAGTCATTCCTGGGGTGTAGAGTATTGCAATCTTTTTAGTTTTTCTCATGTTTTGAACTGATTTACATGTAACTATTGACTTGTGATCTATGATATTTGATGTTTGGTATTGTTAAGCATTCAATCGGTTTAGGTTTATTTCAAACAGAATGATTAGTCTGTCTATTGTTGTGATACTTATTTTGTAGGGTTTGCTGATTATCTTAGTTAATGAAGCATACAACTGCCCTTATTTGAGTCATGTCGGTAAGGGTCCTTTGGTTACAAGTGCATTATGTTAGCAATTGTTAATGCCTAAGATTAGGGTTTGTTCGGTTAAACCAGCTCTGTCATATGATAATTAATACATGACATGAGATTACTGATTGATTACAGCTTGAACCTTGGGTGTGACTCTGTTCTCGTTACTTGTTAAAACAGTGTTCGTTTCCTTCAAACCAAATATGCTAGTGTGATCAACACTCAAGACATACCTTCACAATTTTTTCTTCATAATTGTTTAGTAAATAATTAGACACACAAATAAACAAATGTATGACGTTGACAACGTGCTCCTTTGGATTCGATACCTGACTTACCATGTCCATTGGTAAAATTAGGTTTTTGCATGATCGATAAGACACAGTCGTCAGGCAACAATTATAAAGTTTTTAAGAATAGCTAAAATGGTTTATGAAGTTTAGGGATGTAGAAAGATGAATACCACAACCTTAGGGATGTTAAGTAAAGGAATGAAAAAACACTAATGTGTCAGCTTTGGTGTGTTCTTTTCATTAGGTTTCTTAGGACCCTTGATCGTGAGTTTAGCAGCTTTGACATGGTTCTCGGAGAGAGCGGTCACTAGGGTAATTGCATCATGGATTGTTTGTGGGTTACTACTCATCACCGAGTCTCGGATTTGCATAGGCAAACCGCCGACATACTTGTCAATCACCCGCTCGATATTAGTGAAAAAGTGAGGAACCAAGAGACTTAGCTCATGAAAGCGGTTGGAGTAGGTGGAGTTGTCACCACACTCTTGCTTAAGTTTCCAAAATTTGCCTTCGAGCTTTTGAATTTCACGCTTCGAAAAAAACTTTTTCATCATAACTTCTTTGAGCTTGGCCCACGAGTAGGCCATGGAAACTTCCACCCTTTAGTGTTCATTTCGATATTCCACCATGTGAGGGCAGTTTCCTCGAACACTCTTGAAGCAAAAGTGGTCTTTTTGGATTCAGGAGCATTCACCCTGACGGAAAATGCTTTCCATCTTTCTGAACCATTGCAACAAGGTAGTGGCACAGTTATAACCCTAAAATTTTGTTAGGTTGGCACCGGTAAAATGTTTTAAAGAGAAAGATGCGAGGTTAGACATGGCTTGGATAACAGTGGGTTGAGGGGGTTGGGTTGCTTGAATTTGGGTTATTAGTCCAGGAATCACAGCGGAGATCTCTTTAGCAACCAAAGCGGCCATTCTGCAGTCGGAGTTCTTAGGCTTGCGAGTGTGGCGACGAAGATGTGGCATTCTAAAATAATAAAGTGAAACAATATAAGTTTGGGGTATTGGTACATATATGATGATTATATGTAAACATTGAGTTCTAATATTTGTAAATCCTAGAATCATGAGGATGAGAATGTAAGAAAAAAATTGTAAATAATCAAGTGACTAAATAGAACGATAAATAATTTATATATTTGAAATTTGAAAATAAAGTGTTAGGATATAAAAGCGGGAAAACTTGCATGAACCACCATTACTTGTCGTCCTGAAAATAAATTTTAAATAAAAAAAGAGATAAAATGGGGAGTCGAACATTTGCACGTATCACCGCGTCTTTCATGTTTCGACCAAAATTCATATTAATAAGTAAAAATGAGGTGCAACGAGATGTTGAAAACACTAGTCCACGTGTCACCGTGGCTTTTATGTTTCCAACAAAAAAAATATGGAGGCAACCGGAACGCTTGCATCGATCACTTAAAGTTGTTGACTTGTATAACCTGGTTTGCTTTGCCTAGAAGATAAACACTTAGATCCAATCCTCCCAGGTAAGTAAATCACCTTCGATTCTCAAAATATTTTTGTTGAATGATCGAATCATAGTGTTGTTCCTCTTACGATTTCTACAAACCCATTATAGGATCAATTTTTATGGATATGAGAAATAACGAGATCCAAATTAAGTTTGTGATCCATAAGAAAAATATAAAAAACTCTATTTTTGCGGTAAGGTAAGGATGCCTTGAAATACTTTGAGAGTGTGTGCATGTGTATATATCAGATTAAATGAAGTAAATAAGTAAAGATGTGCAATGAACAATCAAGTAGGGCAATCACGTATAGGCAACATGTATACGGACCCTAATTCATAAACTATACTAATCCGTTACATCTAACTGATTATTCTATAGTTATGGCTATGATACCAATTTGTTATACCCCGATCAAAGACGTCAGAACATGTCCGGGCACAACGGATTGCTCAAGAACACAATGACACTATTAAAGTGACAATATTTAATCACCTCATTCATTTCATTCATATATCAAATCTAACACAACTTGTTCATTAACAATAAAAACAAAGTACGAGATAAAAAATAGTTTCATTTAACTAATAACCTAAAAGTCCAAAATGAAAATAACGTCTTCAAATCTTCATTCAACCGATAATCAAACATTTAACGTTGCATAAAATATATTTTGTCAATACGAATATTGGTGAACAATTCCATAATTTTTGTATATATAATATGAGACAAAATCCACAATTCTTATGTGAAACCCTAAATAATAACAACAATTGCGGTATATAAATCATAAATAAATGAGGCTTCTTTCTAATAAGTAAATATATCAAATTACAATGAGGAGCGTATGATCATACTTATTGAGGTCGAGGATGAGGCCAACCAAAAAAAGCAATAAACATTTAGCAATTATCATATGAGGCACATAACACACAATCGAGAAAATATTCTAAGTAACACATAAGCTAGAGTTACGGTTTGAGAACCCTAGTCTTAAATCATTTTTGTTTAAGTAAGTATGCAAGCTACCCACAAAGTATAAAAGCAAAAACGGGGATTAAATTACTCACTTGGACAAAGTGACGTCGATGAAGAAAACATAGAATAATAATAATCTTCAAGAAAGCGAGCCGACGGTTTCACGAGTGTGACCTAGATTGAAAGATCTTGAGTTAATATTGAGTCTTGAATGTGGAAAATGAATTATATAAAAGTGCATTAAAAAAGGCTTGGATTTTCAGGAGTTTGAGTTATATTTTACAAAATGCGGTTAAATAAAGCAAGCATAACAAAAAATGGATTTTACATGAACCTTTGTTAACTTTTACATAGAGGAGATGGTATAGTGCGTGCGCACGATCCCGCTAATGTAAGCATCAAAATCCGATTTTAAAGATGTGTTCGGCTTAATCGGTTCGGGACTTGATAAAGCGACAAATCCACATCCAACTTCCCAAAACATTTAAATATATAAATGACTTCAATAAAATCAGTAGTTTAAACAAGTTTAAGAATTTTAATCAATTAAAGTCCCAAACTCGAGTTTAAGCAAGTGTAAGTCAGCCCGATCTCGGTATAAACCATGTTTGGTTTAGACATACAATTATGTTAGAAATATAGATAATATAAAGTGCAAAATGAGTTAAAAAGGTTTGGGAAGTGATGTGCTAAACACAGTCAATTAAATATTAACTAAATTAAACAAGTAATAAAAAAAACTAGACTTAAGACTCAACTACACAAAACACCGACAAGTGAACCGATCAATTGTACTAAAGCTATGTAAGTCCGAAATAACCCACAGGACTCTATAAATTACGTTAATTAACCTAATTAAACTCAATTGCAAAGTACAGCTATTTATTAAATAAGATTAACGGGGGTTTTATTAAACTAAGAAAGTAACTAAACAAGTAAACTAGAAAACAAGAAATCAAACACAAGATTGAAACCAATAAGAGAAGGAATCTACCTAGATAAGAATCACATGCATCAATAATCATCAAGCAATGGACAACTAATATGATATGGAAACTGATCTCTAACCATATTCATCTAACAAACCCTAGAGGACCCTCGATTTAATCAAGTAAAATCCTAAGAATAACTATTAGATTATTAAGCAATCAGTTGGATTGATTTCCTCACAGTCATCAAATTGGGTTAATTAATAGTATCGCAGGCAAGCAATCTCAAGAAACACTAACCCCTAGATAACTTGATAAACTAAACACGAAATCATGAACAAGGATCAACACAATAACCAAGCAAGAATATTGTCACTAATCTAACCTAGAATGCGATTGACCAAGACACACGAACCACTCCTCACCTCACAGCTATTGGAGTTCAGCAGAACATTCAAAATCCTAATCAATGATCAACAAACTTCTATGATCTAATAGGCCTATTCAATCATAATAATTAAAACACCAAGTAATTGATTAAACATGAACCCTAATATCTAAAGAACACAATCAATAGAAAACAAGATGCATGTGAAGCAATAGTTAATAATCAACCAAGTTACTAAACACTCATATGAATCATGAAAGCAAAATCAAGTCTTTACTATTAATATAAAGAAACCATAATCAAAACAATCGTCCAAAGCAAAAATCAAGTCAATACATGTTCATCAAACCTAGATAGACATGAAGTCTAGCCTAGAATCATTATTAAACATTAATCCAAACAAAGAACGAAGAAAGTAGAGCGATAAAACCCTTAAAACTTCTACCTTGATTGATTGAATGAAAGCTTCTTGATCTCTAATGTAATAAACCTCCAAAGAACCTTCAATCTCTTGGCTTCTCTCTCTCTAAAAACGGCTGCAATTAGTGTTATATTCGTCTAGGTTTATAACCTTAAGTTTATATAGTGCAGAGGCGCCGCGAGACCAAGCTAGCTCTCCCTGGCCGCGCGGCGTAGCGTGCTTGGCTAGGGGGCTATGAATTTTTTCCTTTTACACTATGCTAGAACTTGTTAGATCTCTTCCTTAGCTTCCAAGCAACCATGAGAAACTTCTAGGCCTTCTTTTCCTTAACTCACAAGCCACCATCTATATGAAAATAAATCAAAACACTAAATGAACTAATCATGTAACCAATGATGAGCAAGAAAAACGAACTTAAACCTCACATGAAATGATAGAAAGAATTAAAGTTTAACATGCAAGACACCAAAAGATTTAAAACATGATAGATATAAATAAACTTGACTCAAAACCAAAATTAGTAAAAGATCAACAAAACATGAACTAAAACGAACTCAAAACCTTAAATATACAAAACTTTACAAGGGATTCGAGGTGTATAAATAGATGTATATCAGGCAGATTTTTGGTGGTATGAACGGTGACTAGCTCGTTAAGACGAGTAGTTCGACTTTTGCTCGGTCTTTACCCAATACTTGGTTTACGCCAACATTTGTTGTAACATTTCCAAAATCTTAAGTAATATAAGAAATATAAATTAAAACATAACTATGAAGATTGGTTGAACTTTTGGTGGTTTGAACATTGAATAACTTGTTAAAACAAGAGTTCAGTTTTACTCGGTTTTTACCCTGAAACTTGGGTTCAAGCCAAGATTTGTTCTACACTTCCATATCAACCATATCATAGCTAAAATATAAAGAAAAACTCAAATCTAAAGTGTTTCATACAATATATTTGTTTAAAAGTTAAATAGAGTGCTTAAACGAGTGTTCGGTTTGGTTCGGTCCTTGACTCGGTATGAAACCGAGGATGGTTACCACATGTCAAACACCATAGAACTAAAATATAATAGAAAAGTCCGATCTAGAATGTTTTCATGCAACATGGTTGTTCAAAAGTTAATAAAAGTTGTAAAACGATTGTTTGGATTTGGTTCGGTCCTTGACTTGGTATCAGACTGAGGATGGTTACTACATGTCCAAAACCATAAAACTAATAATAAAGTAAATTTTCATATCTAAACTCAAACAAGAATGTTGAGCGAGTAAACTTCCCGAAAAGGCCCAAGCGGGCCTAAAATGCAAAAATAAGTGTTTGAAGGTCTAAAAACTTTAAACAAAGATGGAAATGGTTTTCTTAACATAAATTAACTTATAACAACTTAAAGTAACAACAACACATACCCGAAACAAATTGAAATGCAAGATTCGGTTCCATCGACTTTTAAAGTCGAACTTAAGAAAAACTAGCTAGAACAACTTATAAGTTCAAACAGTTTGGGAGAGAATGGTGAAAATGTGCAGGGAAAAATGGCTGAGATGAGTGCGTATATATAGGGGAGGATTAGGGTTTGAGGGGTTGGATAAAACATTTATCCAATGGGTAACCGGCACACTTTGATTCTTTGTTTAAAAATAAGTTAAATGTGTTTTAAGTTAAATAAATTAGATCCGGAGATAATATCAAGTTTGGAGGGTTCAAGAATAATTTTGGGTTGAGTCTTAGTCGGTTTTGGATGGTTAAAACACGAGTTCGGGCCTTAAACGATCTTAAGCGAACCGAAAACGTAAAAAAAACTGTTTTGTTTTTGCTGAGCGGCATTGTTGGCTATGCGTAGCGGGCCGAGTCCAGCCCTACACGCCATGTGAGGTGGGGTTCTCATACCGAGTCAAAAATGAATAAAAATTGAACCGAAAATGACGAATGTCAGAGTATTCTCTACTTTTGTTTGTCCCGAAATTAGGAAGTAGCTGCGACAAAAAGATGCGGATAATTTTATTTAATAACATATTCGCGTTTCCAAGTAAACTTTGTGCGCCTTGATTTCCAACAGACGTAAACTAACTGTATGCGGCTTCGATTGGTTTGTTTCTCATTACGATCCATGATTTCAACGAGTCTTTCAACCTTTTGCATTGTATCGTCGATAAACACTTCATCGAGTGTTATGTGAAGATTACCCTCGGTTAAGCACTTTTTGAACTTCAAGACATGAAAGGTCGGTTGAACATTGGTAAGTTCTTACGGTAACTCAATTCTATAAGCCACTTTTCCAATCCTTTAGAGGATCTTGAATGGGCCAACGAAGCGGAATTCCAAAATGGACTACCCCCTTCCAAGGGGACACTATGAGAAGGACAAGGTCGTCAACGTAGAACTCAAGAGGCTTTCGCCGTTAATCAGCATAACTCTTTTGATGACTTCTAATGGGGAGAAGATTCTTGCGGATTTGATCGATACGATCGGTGGCGTCTTGAACTATCTCGAGACCGGTGATTTCGGTTTCACCAATCTCGTTCCAACAAATCGGACAACGGCACTCACGACCATAGAGAGCTTCAAATAAATCCATACTAATATTAGAATTGAAGCTATTGTTGTATGAAAACTCAATAAGCAGAATGTGAGAATCCAAGTTCCACCAAAATCAAGTGCACATGATCGAAGCATATCCTCAAGGGTTTGGATTGTACGTTCGGATTGTCCATCAGTTTGAGAATGATATGTGGTACTAAGATCAAGGTGAGTTCCCAAGGCATCTTGAAGTGAGTTCCAAAATGAGAGGTGAAATGAGCATCATGATCGGAGATAAAGTTCAATGGTATACCATGGCGACACACGATTTCACAAACATAGATTTGAGCGAGTTGTTCTGCGGAGTACTTCTCTCGGATTGTGATGAAGTGAGTCAATTTGGTTAATCAATCGATGATCACCCAAATACAACCATTTTGCTTTTAGGTGTTGGGTAACTTGGTGATAAAGTCCTTGGCAATGTCTTCCCATTTCCAAACCGGAATCGGTGGTTGCTCAAGTAAACCAAAAGGTTTTTGATGTTCGGCTTAACATTCGAGTATGTAAAACATTTTGAAACATAAATTGCCACTTCTTTCTTCATATTGGGCCACCAATAGATAGAATGAAGATTGAATTATATTTTATCCGCACCGGGATGTACCGAATATCGAAACTTATGAGCCTAGTCAAGAATGAAAGTAAGAAGGTCATCATGATCGGTAACCCATAAACGATTGAGGAAGTAAAGCAAGCCATCAGGTTTAGTTTCAATTTGAAGTTCGGCTCCACATGACATTTCGCCATACATGTTGCCTTCATTAACAGAGATGCATTGGGCTTGATAGATTCGGTTTTGAAGATCGGTTTGAATGATGATGCTATGAAGTAGGATGGATTTGACACTCACCTTACGACTTAGGGCATCAGCCACGGCATTCACTTTACCGAGATGGTAGCGAATTTTGCAATCGTAATCACTAAGTAATTCGGCCCATCGTCGTTGTTTCTTGTTAAGATCCATTTGGTCAAAGTTGTGTTGAAAACTTTTATGATCGGTGAATACCACACATTTCGTACCGTAAAGATAGTGTCTCTAGATTTTGAGATCGAAAACAACGGCACCAAGTTCTAGATCGTGAGTCGTGTAATTCTTCTACTGAACTTTAAGTTGCCTTGATGTCACACGCCCATCTAAGGCCTAGGAGTATGACCAACAGTTGGTACCACAATTGTAAATAAATCAGAGTTACGTGTTTAAGAGGAAGTCTTTTAAAAACTCGTGGATTTAATTTATAATATTTACTAAACAAAAGACGGGATTATAAAATACCCGTTTAAGTTATAACAAAAATATTACTTGTTAATTACAAACCACCATATTAATGTTTTTAAGTTTATACAAAAAGATTAGAGCCATCGGATATCTTGAGCACTTCGTTCTTCAGGCTCTAACTTTGATCACCTGCAAAATGTTAAGAAAATACATCAGCAACGAATGCTGGTGAATATGCTAACGCTAAAAATATTTTCTTTTACTTTATTACCCCTCGAGACTACGCCTGCCTCGGGCCATCGTGGCTTAGGAATAACAAAGTTAAAACAACACATTTGTAAACTCGAGTCTCTACACTAAATACCTCAGCAAACTCCGTAGCGTTCGACTTAGTTAAGTACATATATGTATACACATGGTCGTGCTTCCCGCAGGAAAGCGTCCTACGACCAGGTGTGGTGCAATGTGCCCACCGCGTAATACCACATATGTAAGGATCCAGAAAAACATATACTACAGCCTAAGGGCTATGCTTATACTCTTATTTATAACGTTTTAGAGACACATAGTATCTTGTAAATCATTTTCATATAACACGTTTGACTCATTTTAAGAGAAGTTTGTAAAGTTGGGGCGTATTCACCTTTTCAATTTGAATCGGCTTCAAACACCGTTCGAGGGTCTTTCCTGTTGCTATCTCGCACCTATAGTACGAGATAACCATTTGTTTGTCGGATATACAATCCGGCTTAAGACCTTTAGTCTTGTTTTATAAACTTTACCATGATGAACCTTTAGTTCAAAATCTTTTTACTTTAAAACCTTTAGTTAAAAAGTAATGTTATAAACCTTTATTTTATTTATAAAACCCTACGTTTCTTCTTCTCTAAGAAACGTATTCTTTTCTGTACTTTATTATTTAAGAATAGTTATTTATTCCTTAAATAATATTTACATAACAAAGAATTATCCACATATATATATAATCACACACACACACACACATATATATATATATATTCTTAATTTCTTTCTCCTCTTTTCTTTGTTATATGTTTCTTTTATTTATCGAGGTATCGAGTATAATCTCGACTTAGGGTATTAAGCCTTTTATTTATTTTATTCGGGCATTATGTCTACCTTTTTCAGCTTATAATAACCCTATATGATCGAGCAGCACTTCGACACCTTTCACCTTCTTGCTCCACTTCTTTTCTCGTCACTTTCCATAGCTCGCCAAACGATGAACTAGCACGCCAAATCAATTAACTCCAATATTTCACCACTTGTCGGCACGCTTTACGAGACCAGCCATCATGATGTCGAGGAATGTCAAACTCCTTCTTGGTGGGTACGTCGGTGGAATGTGGTACGGAAAATCGTGGAAACGACGCGATAATCGAGGAATTTGGACACGCTTTTTGAGGTGGATCGATAATATGATTGTGGGATCTTAGAGAGATGTTAGAGAGAGAGAGTGGAATAGCTGATTTGGGATGAGAAATGTGAGATCCGGACTTGCTATTTATAGGTAAAGTCCAGAGGCCCATCGCAATACGCGATGGCCCTTTGGCTAGGCCCGTCGTGTATCGAGACGTAACCATGGCCAGTCACGACGTAGACCTTCCATGTGGCGACACGTGGCAGATGTTGGGCCATGTGGGGGATGTGCTGCCACGTGGTGACACGTGGCACGACGCGTGCCTCAGTGTCAGACAACCCATCGCGATATGCGATGGGTTTTCCTTCTGATCCATCACGTATCGCGATGGGTCAGGAAAACCAGAATTTTCATTTTAAACTATAAGGTTTGGAATTTGACAGTTTTGGTCCCTTGACTTAGGAAACTTAACATTTCAACCCGAAACTTTCACGATGTTACACTTGAGGTATAAGCGATAACTTGACCTTGTCGCATGAGAACGTTTCCTTCGGGAAGGGCTAAGATGGGAGCATTAAAAAGCATATGCTTTAGATTTTGAAAAGTTTCTTTTTGTTTTAGTCCCCATTCGTAAGGTTTTCTCTTATGAGTTAATGCGGTGACTGGTAACGCGATTTTGGAGAAGTTTAGAATGAGACGTCGATAATACCCGGCCAAACCAAGGAAAGATCAAACTTCTGTAGGTGTGGATGGAGTTTTCCAATCTTCTACGACCTCAATTTATGGGGATCAACATGAATACATTTATCGTCGACAAAGTGACCCAAAAATTGAACTTCATTTAGCCAAAATTCACATATTGAGAGTTTGGCATAAAGTTTTTCCTTTCTTAGGAGTTCGAGAATGGAATGTAAAATATGTTCATGTTCGAAATACGCAATTGATGATAACCCAATCGAAGATCTATTTTGGAGAAACAAGTTGTGCCTTAGAGTTGATCAATGAGGTCGTCAATTCGAGGCAAAGGGTAATGATTTACATGGTGAGTTTATTGAGCTCACGATAGTCTATACACAAGCGAAATGAACCATCTTTCTTTTTCATTAAGAGAACGGGTGCACCCCAAGGAGAGGAGCTCAGACGGATAAAGCCCTTATCAGAGAGTTCTTGGAGTTGGTTTGATAATTCTTACACTTCCGAAGGAGCTAAGCGATAAGGAGCCTTGGCTACGGGAGTTTCTCCGTGTCACACCCCAACCTAAGGCGGAAATGTCGGGGCGCGAAATTGATTGTTCACAACTCACAAGTTACTATCATGCAATATTAAAGGTGACAATATCTATTAATTTAAATTAAGTAATCCAAATACATAATCCTTAATATAAAAAAATATATTCAAATTCAGAATTTCATATAACTCTTGATAAATTTCTTCTAACTTAAAAGCATCACTAAGTTCTTCATATCGCAATCAATTCAAATGAAAACCTACATATGCATATAAAATAAAGTAGATCTGTCAACACAAGGTTGAGTGAGTAAAACATCAGTAATTTAAATACAACATAATATAAAAAAGCAAAATTATCCTTTGTGAGATAAAGTCTTGAGCAATTAATGAGTGTCGGTAAAACCATTGTCTTGCTAAGTGGGATTTGGCTACTACGAAGGTCGTATCATCATACTATTAATGTGATTATGATAGACCTATCCGAATGAGATCAAATAAAAAATTATAACAAACTAGGCAATTAATGAATATACAAACAAGATTAACAGTTTGCAAATGTGAATACTAAATAATATGTAAATAGATTATGATACGCATATGTCCCAAAAGCATTGAAAATAAATAAAATAGGGAAATGAGTTGCTCACCTTATCAAATAAGCAAAAGATAAACGAAATGATAAGAAACATATGAGTCACGCTCTTCGAGAATTACCAAAGAGAAATCCTAATTAAGAATGATAGCGGGAAAAATAGATATTAAAAACGGATTCTATATTTGATAGAGATTCGGAATTTGATGATGATCGGGTGCGCTTGTGAGATAATAAATTATTTAATTTATTGTTATTTATAAATATTACTGTTATTTAAGATTGTATATAATATAGATAATATAATCTAAATATCTACATAGAATATATTTATAATAAAATACTAAGACCAGAAATCATATTTTGATAATTTACATAATATTATTTTAAATATTTATTTTATATCAAAAACACAGATAATATATTTCTCATAATTTTTATTTATTAAAACCTTTATCATTTTAAAACATATTATATACATATATATATACGTACATATATTTATAAATATATATATATGCATATATACACGCATATATATACACACATACACACACATATATATATAGTTTAAACGAATAGAAATTGAAAACGAGCTGGTTTCATAAAAACATTAATTAATTATCCTTTTTATATCAATTTTTATATATTTTATTAATTAAAACATAATTAAAATGATAAAATTCTCAAAATAAACGGACTAAGGGGACTCGAACCCCCCTCCCCCCCCCCCCCCCCCCAGCCGTCCATGTGACTTAACCAATATGCACCAGCCAACTGGGCTGGTGACTAACCAAGTTATAGATAGAAACGAAAATATTTAAACACACAGCATATCAAACCAAATCATCTATGTACCCTAACAATTACAATCGGCCAAATCATTTGATGTTTGGCCGATTATCATGGGGTTAATGTTACTTGTGTAATGACGAACTACATACACACTTTAATTACCTTAAACGATGTTTAAATGATGGTTAACTTGATTGAACTAAGAACGGCAGAAACGTGAACAAGAACGATAAGGGCAGGCTGTTGTAATGCAATTGCTTCTATGGTTTGATTCGCGAGGTCACAGAGAAGGTGTATGTGTGCTTAATTAAATTATTATAGTTTCTATATGATAAAATACCCCAATTAACAATGAAGGTTTGCTTATTATTGTAAACGAAATCAATGTTGATCATATACTTTAATTAATACGTCGGTGGAGGTCGCAATAAACATATAAATGATCTTGCAAGATCAATTTTGAGTATAACACGAAGATTAAGGTACAAGAAATCCATATGGGTCACGGGTTTGGCTCATAACGGGTTTGGTTATGGGTTACGAGTTTGAGTATAAGATATAATAAATCTTTAATCAGATTTGCAAAAAGGTCCCTGAAGTTCATGGGTGGGTACAAAATAGTTTAGAACTTAAGTTTAGGGTGTATTTTGTATTTCATTCAAAGTTATGTTGGAAAATTAAATAAAAATGCGAATATTGATTAAATTATCCGAAACGAAAACATGTCGGGTAATATGTATATATATTATAAACGAAAAGTCTGAGTTGTTACACTCCGGGCACAAGGTCGATTCGAAATTCAACCGGATGAACGGGTGGACAACCGGAGACGTCGTGGGAAAAACGTCAGGAAAATCACAAACAACGGGAATGCCTTGGATTTTCCTTTCTTCGGGGTCTTTTTCCACCGCTTAATTTAGGAATGGAACGTACTTTTGGCGCACATACTTTTAAGATTGAGAGCATGACATGAGGTTGAGCTTTTTGGGAGTCGTTTTGTCAAATATCTTGAGGGTTTACCATTGGCAAGCAGAAATGGAATAAACTTTTCATAATAAACAACTTCGGCATGGTGCATGGCTAACCAATTCTTGCCTACTATGATGTCGAAGCTTCCCATTTGCATCTGGATGTGGTCGATCGAGAATTTACACATGCAAAGAGTGAGGATGCAATTGCGGATAACTGAATCAATGATGATAGAACTACCATTGGCAACTTCGACGGAAAAAAGTCGAGAAAGTTTAGTACGAGGTACGGCAAGGGTAGATTGAAATTTAAAAGAAATAAAACTCATATCGGCACCGGTGTCAAATAAAATTGAAGCTAAATGCTCACTTACTAAACACGTATTGTTCACCGCGTCATTAGGTTTCTTGGGACCCTTGATCGTGGGAGTACCAGCTTTGATATGGTTCTCAGAGAGAGCAGCGGCTAGGGTAATTTCATCATGGAGTGTTGACGGATTACTACTCGTCACTGAGTCTCGGATTTGCATAGGCAAACCGCCGACATACTTGTCAATCGACCGCTCGAGAGGAGTAACCTAGTGAAGAACCAAGAGACTAAGCTCATGAAAGCGGTTGGAGTTGGTGGAGTTGTCACAACTCTCTTGCGTAAGTTCCCAAAATTCAGCTTCGAGCTTTTGGATTTCATGCTTCGGGAAAAACTTTTTCATCATAACTTCTTTGAGCTTGGCCCACGAGTAGGCCATGGCAACGTCCACCCCTTCAATGTTCATTTCACTATTCCACTATGTGAGGGTAGTTTCCTCGAACACGCTTGAAGCAAAAGTGGTCTTTTTGGATTCGGGGTTTGGGAAGATTTTTGATGGTTTGAACGGCAGCTCGTTAAGACGAGTAGTTCGAATTTTGCTCGGTCTTTACCCAAAACTTGGTTTACGCCATGATTTGTTGCAACACTTCCAAAATCTTAAGTAATATAAGAAATATAAAGTCAAACATAACTAAAAAGATAGGTTGAACTTTTGGTGGTTTGAACATTGACTAACTTGGTAAAACAACCGTTCGGTTTTACTCGGATTTTACCTCGAAACTTGGGTTCATGCCAAAATTTGTTCTACACTTCCATATAATAGCAACAATATAAAGAAAAACTCAGATCTAAAGTTTTTCATACAATATATTTGTTTAAAAGTTAAATAAAGTGCATAAACGAGTGTTCGGTTTGGTTCGGTCCTTGACTCGTTTTGAAACTAAGGATGGTTACCACATGTCCAACACCATATAACTAAAATATAAATGAAAAGTCAGATCTAAAATGTTTTCATGCTACATGGTTGTTCAAAAGTTAATAAAAGTGTTTAAACGAGTGTTCGGTTTTGGTTTGGTCCTTGACTCGGTTTGACACTGAGGATGGTTACCACATGTCCAAAACCATAAAACTAATAAGAAAGTAAAATTTCCAGTTTTAAACTCAAACAAGAAAGTTAAATGAGTAAACTTCCCGAAAACGACCCAAAAGGGCCTAAAATGCAAAAAAAAAAAAAAAAATAGTGATTGAAGTCCAAAACCTTAAACAAAGATGGAAATGGTTTTCTTAACATAAATTAACTTATACCCGAAACGATTGAAATGCAAGAGTCAACTTTGTCGAATTTTAAAGTCGAACTTAAGCAAAACTAGCTATAACAATTTACAAGTTCAAACAATTTGGGAGAGAATGGTGAAAATGTGTAGGGAAAAATGGCTGAGATGAGTGGGTATTTATGAGGGAGGATTAGGGTTTTAGGGGTTGGATAAAACCTTTATCCAATGGGTAACCGACACATTGATTCTTTATTTAAAAATAAGTTCAAATGTGTTTTAAGTTAAATAAATTAGATCCGAAGATAATATCAAGTTTAGATGGTTCTAGAATAATTATGGGTTGAGTCTTGGTCGGTTTAGATGGTTAAAACAAGAGTTTGGGCCTTAAACGAGCTTAAACGAACCGAAAACATAAAAAAAACTATTTTGGTTTTGCTGAGCTGCACTGTTGGCTGCTGCACAGCGGGCCGAGGCCAGCCCTATGCGCCACGTGAGGTGGGTTTCTCGGCCAAACTTTGTTTTTTGGCAATTTTAGTCCACGTAGTTCGTTTAGGTCGTCTTGAGCACAAAATAAGCGTTTTAAACACCGTTAAAGACTTTGAAACGAAACGAAAAATATGAAACATGATTATAAAATAAAATTCTTTGTTTTATTACTTTTCAAATATCCAGAATCTAAAACAGATCAAGTTTACAATACAAATACTAGTACAAATCGAACCGAAAATGACGAATGGCACATTGGTAAACCAAAGCTTTGTCATCCCAGGCTTTGCGGCTGTGAGTCAGTAAAATCCGATTGTAATAATTGATGAGAATTTGATCGGTTTCAGTTACTTTAGTACCACAATTAAAACAAAAATGTTGGTAAAAAACAGTCGTTGGTATAACCTGGGCTTTCTGGTCCCTGAATTGTGTCAGTGACTCGGTAAAACACGAGTTTTGTCGGTCCCAGATGATAAGACGACACGACTAACCGTTTAGTTATTAAGTTAAAACAGGAAAACAATATAAATAACTTGGTCAAATCAAAGATTGTCAAGTGAACCAATCGTGGTCCAATGACATTAAGCTTCTTTTTTGTTATATATATAATAAATGTAATGATATATCATAAAAAAATTGTAAGTTGAAATATATAGAAAATTAAAAGATCAAAAATATATAATTATGCTAAACATTTATATTAGTAAACTAGTTTGAGTCCCCATATAATGGGGATTTATTTAAATTTTTGTTTTTAACCGTTTTGTTATTTTATTTTGTAATGATTTATCGTATTTTCTAACGTAGTTTGTTTTGATTAATTACGTATAACGTTTGAGCTATTTCAAATGAGATGTGTAGGTTTTTATAATTTTAACGAACTAACATAAATTAGCTCGATCATGTTTATTTTTTAATCGAACAAACATGAACACAATGGAAAAGGGTAGGTGATGTAGGGGACGATGGTGATTGATGAATGAGAGAGGAGGTTGACGATGGTGGGTGGTAATCGGAAATTAACCGGTGATGGAAAAAATTGATCGACGACAAAGAATATGTAAAGAAGAGAAATTAAATTAGGGTTTGATGATGAAGGTATTTCACAAGTAAATGGGATGTTATAACCTCTTTTGAGGGCTATCCGGATTGGTAACACCCATGACCAGCGAAAATTATTGTTTAATGATTTAGGTGTTATTTCACAAATAAATGAGATGTTATAACACGTTAAAGGCTATCCGCGTTTGGTGAGACCCATGACCCGTGAAAATTATTGTTTAAATATGAAATAGTTTCAAAAATAAATTAGATGTTATAACTCATTTAAGAAATTCGGATAAAATGCATGAAAAATCTCAAATAATAAATCAAACAAGCTGTGGCTTGAGAGGGGAAAGGAGCAACCAAATAGTGACATAGAATTTTTTTAATAGACATTTAGATAGATAGATGTAATAATTGTTGTTTTATTTATATACTATATGTCCTTTTCAAATATAACGAAACTGGACAAAACATGTAACACGAAGTTTGAAATGACTTTGATTAATCACGTGTTTAGAGTGTGGACACCTAACCTACATGTGTATCGTGTTAAGTGATTGATTTCCACTTTATTTGTCAATTTTAAAATCGGTTTTATTTACAAACGCAAGAATAAATATAAAGTTACGGGGTGAGTGAAGGTGGTAATGATGTTAGACGACCCACAACGCAGGACTTATTCGACTACAGTCCAAAGTTTGTGTATGTGCTCGTCAAAGGGTATGTGATGGAGAAGACCGCATTTGAATTTGTCTATGGAACCGCTGATGGTGAGAAGGGAGACCCAACTTAATAAAAATTACTTTTATTTATGTATTTTAACCTCTTCAATGTATTGATTAATCACTTATAAATGATGTGTTTTATTTATTTGTTTTTACCTCTTCAATGTATAAATCACTTATAAATCAAGTGTTTATTAGACTCGTACAATACATTTATTTATTTTCAAATGTTTTAAATGTGATAATCGGTTAGAAAACTATCGTATGTGATGCAGTAATGCTCTAATTTTAAAACATTAATGTATATATTTTTACACAATTTTTGAATCTCGGGGAAAGTGAATACGGTGCTGTCATACACCCAATCTTACACGCAAAACTCACCAAAACTGCGTAATTTTGATAAAAATCCCTCAAACAACTTCATTTTTCCTTTAGCCAAAAGTCACAACACAATTTCTGCATTTGCTCTATCCCTCGTTCCTGGCTTCTCGAATGTTCACATCTGTGGCATCTTTTAAATTGATTAAGAATCACAATTACCCATGAACCCTAATATTTTATCTATTATTACTTGTTATTCCAATAACAAATTCATTACTGCTCACGAACCTTAAGGCTTGCTCAATTCCATTTAGCTATATAGGTACCAGAATCACAATTACAAATATGATAAATATAATTTTTCAAAGGACAATATTTTAAGCAACGTGAAAATCCATTTAAATTAAAGGTAATAAGATCATGAGTTTGAGGGCAAAGACCTGTGGTGCATCTCAAATAAAAAATGTTAGTCAATTTCTTAACATAAAATCAATCAGTTGAACCTTCATGATCAATTCCAATTCTTGCCACCGAGAAATATTGCGATTTTTTTTATTGAAATAGAATATACGAATAGAGCAAACATTCGGGTTTTCTGATAATCTTATAATACTACTTGCATAGCCATATGCCAAAAGTTTGACTCTGAACCTTAAAAGAATTTTGAAAAAAGAAAACCAAGGAAATAGGTATTGATGTTGGGGTAGCAAGAAGAAAGGAAGAAAGATCTGTACAAATGGAGATAGTTTAGAAATCAAGAGATTTAGTTACTATTTTTAGGGATTTTTATCAAAACTATGTAGTTTTGTTGAGTTTTGCGTGTAAGGTTAGGTGTATGACAGCACCGTATTCATTTATTTAAATTTATATAATTTATTTCAGGAAAATATTTTTGAATTATAATAAGTTGGTCAATTTTTTTTATAAAGTAGCGATAATGTGCAGTTGCAATAATTTGTAAGGATGGATACGAAATAAGTACTATTTAAGAATATGGAAATTTGGTGTCGCATCTTACTTTATGCGTTTGTGAATGTTTTAAAAGCGTATGATTGTGAATAGTTTTATTAATTGCAGTGAAATTATTGGTAGTGAAAAACTGGAAATATCATGGGTGATCTTACTTGTTCGTATAATTTGGATGTATTTAACTCTTTATAGCAACGAAAATTCTCTTTAACTATTGCTATTTATTTTCACATTTGTAATTAAGTTTCGGTTTTCAGAAAGGTCTTACTGTACATACCCCACAACCTCTTATATGTTAAGGATAGCTATAGGCAATGATTATTCACACACCTTTTTTTTGTTATTCATACACCCCTATAACACACATTTTATCATTATGTACACCTTATAAAAAAATTATAACGTAAACAATGTAAATAAATACACACAACATTACAACGAGTTTATACAAGTAATAATAAAAATCTATCTATTTGACAGCGTCACCAATGTTGTCTTCGGCTCGTCGCCTTCGTCGCTATCAAGCCTACGTCTGAATCCCGGTCTATCGTCGTCCTCGTCCTCACGGCTGCGTTTGACGCCCAGTGTGCTCGTTTCATGGTCAGAACGTGGTTGTGGTTTTCTGTGTTTTTTATTGTTATGTAAATCCTAATATTTAATCATCGTCTTAATACACTGATGACGTTGTCATTTAGATATATTCCTACATTTTATTATTATTTGTACATACTAGTTGTAATTGTAACATCGTAAAAGTTCCGAGTTCAAAATGTCAAGTTTCCTAAGTTAAGGATGTTGGGAACAGATTTTTATCCTCAGGATTGTTCATGTTTTAAGGATTTCAGCATATCCTGCCGATACAAGTATTCTAAGGATTATATTTCGCTAATCCAACTGTCCTTTATTGTTTTGTTTGTTTTGCAGACGTAACCACGTGTTTAATATTCTACTCAGAGACGTGGGTTTGCAACGGTTACTTCTGAAGCTCCATCAATTCGAACGTGTGAAGCAACGGATAGTGGAAGACCTACTCTAGGGTTTATCCCGGATTTCTCGGGATTTCAGTTGTAATCTTTTGTTTATTTAAACAAGATGAATTGGTCATTTAGAACACACACCTCGCACTCATAGCTACTGAAACTCATTGTAACACTTAGCAATTGATCGATTATCAGCTCCAACACTTGTAATCAACCTTTTTTGTTATTAATATATAGACGGTGATAGTTTTCACCGTCCCGGGTTTTTTGTGCCGGCTATCATCAAGATCAAGGGCTTTTTTCCATCGAAATCAAATCATTGTGTTCATCATATTTTTGATCTAGCACTCTACCTCACATACGAATTTGATCATAAATTACTTTGTTAATTTTTTACCAAAACAATTTGGCGCCCACCGTGGGGTGAACGGTGCTTTGATCATTATTAACCCTCAAATTAAACCCTACTTTTAACATCCACAACATGTCTTCCCAACCGAAGAATGTTTCCTCTTCTGCCGCAGCTTCAGGTTCCTCTGTGAGGCCTCCTATGCCTCCTCCTCCTCCTGCTGGTGGTATCCCGAAGAAACCTGACAACACTCAGAAGAAGCCTGCTACTCCCGTATTCTCATGATCGAGACCATCTCTTCAGGATCCCATCATGTTATCCAACAACGACCTTTTGTCTATGTTTAGACAGGTACATGAGCATATGGATCGCCAGAACAAGACCAACCAGATGCTCGTGAGGGAACTGAAAGATACCAGGAAAGCCAAGAAGTCAGTGGAAGAATTCACACCACTAGTCCCGAGATATCTAGATTTCACTCCTCCAGGATCCTCAGGGTTGGTGCGTCCGAAGTCGACCATGGCATACAACACTGGATCCTCATTTTTCCAGCACTCAGGGTCTGCAGGATTGCACTCATCTGGATCCCAGGGGTACTTGCATGCATCTTTTGATGGGCCGTTTCAACATGCAGGATCCTCAGGATTGTCGCAGCAGGGAGGATCCTCAGGATTGTTTCAACAGTCCGGATCCTCAGGATTATTCCATCAGACAGGATCCTCAGGTCCTTATCAGCAGGCGGTATCCTCAGGATTTCAGCAACAGGCAGGATTCTTAGGAGTACCTCCACCAGGTTCTCCAATCCTCAGCAACCATTTGCTCAGACTCAGCAGTTTGCAGGATCCACTAAGGTGCACCAGGGAGACTTTATCCCGATGCAGGCTAACACTTCGACCACTCCATATGTTATTCCAGGAAATCTATGTTTGGGAATGCAAGCTACAACACCCAGACTGTTCCTCAGATTACTAATCAGGGTAACACTTTCAATACAATTCCCTTTAATGCTAATCAAGGATTTGTGCAAGATGCAGGCATAAGTTCAGGTTTAGCCCGGGAATTACAGAAGCTTAAGGACATGATCTCAAATGTTCCTGGTGTAATCCGTCCCATAGCTGAAGTTCCCACTGATAGTCACAGAATATCCCGATTTGTGCCATCAATTAGTGACGTACAGATCCCAAAACGGTTTCAAACCCCAAATATGAAACTGTATGATGGCTCAACAGATCCTGAGGAACATGTTGCACAGTATAGGGAGCGTATGGAGATCAATCCAATCCCTAAGGAAATCAAGGAAGCATGTCTTTGCAAGGGATTTGGGTTTACCTTGACTAGAGCAGCCATGAAATGGCTACTGAGTATTCCTCCTAACACCATCACCTCTTTTTCTCATTTAGTTAACTTGTTCAATAACCAGTATTCTTGCAGTAGAACATTTGTAACATCCCAAAATTTCAAGTAATAATATTTTATAATAATCAAGTTTACTTGATTTGGCAAGGAAATAATAATAAAGGGGGAAAGATAAGTAGGCTAATTAGATGGATAAATCATGGACTAAAAAGGAAAGATGGGCCTTAGGTCCATGGCCTTAAGGGAGTATAAATACCCCCTTAAACCCTAAATCTTTTCATTTACATCCATCTTATCCATTTTACACCTTAAAACACACACTTAAGCCAAACAACCCCTCCTTAGCCGCCGGCCACCATCCAAACCATAACCCGATCGTAGCAACATTAGATCTTCAATCATACAAGCAAGATAACAAGTCCAAGATCATATATCAAGCTAGCCATGACCTTACAAACGTCTAAAGGTATGTTCTTTACGTTTAAAGGTTACGTTTTTATGAACGGTTTGCCATGAAACTTAACCCTAGAGTAGATCGGGTCTAGATTCATCATAAAAATGCAAACTTAATGATTAAAATGGACGAAATGGACTCATGGGTATAAATGGTTCTTAAAGGAAACCCTAAATATAGCCTAGAACGTTTTAAATCTATAAAGGTCTAAGCTTTATGCCTAAAACGGGTTAGATCTAGATGATGATATAGTAATGGGTGTAAAGCGGATTGTATGAATAGAATGGGCTGGTCAAAGTTCATGATATGAGCCATAAAACGGTTACTGTGCTAGGTAAAAGTTACAAAAATAGAAAGGTTAGCTGAACATACCTAATCAAAGGATTCTCAGCCAAGATTGAGGGTTCTCGGCCAACCCATGTCCTCGGCTAGTTATGGTATCTCGGTCAATACGGGTTCTCGGTCAACGAGGGTTCTCGGTCAAATGGGGTTCTCTGTGACCAAGAGTTCTCGGCCACTTTGTTTTAGAATGGTTTGGGCTGGAGTCCTGTTGGGTCCAGGCAGTGGACAGTTGGTCCTGAATCCACTATGCCCATATGTTGCTAAGCCCACATTCCAAGTTAAAACAAAGTTAGCCCATTATCATGAACTAAGCAAACAATCCCAACTTAGGAAGCCTATTGGTAAACTAAAATACCAACTTAATTAGTTATACGGTTAATTAACAAATATATATTGAAAAGTTAGCCGAGCTCTGTTAAATAAAGGAATTACGATAAACGGCGAGCGCAACAGGATCCGGGTGAGTTTCTAGCCCCATTCCTTGATATGTTTTCGGGGCTGTGTGCATACTCGATGTGTTGTTAATACACTTATCCAAGGTGATAAGTGTATGCCTTATGTGATGATGTGAAATGTATGAAAGATTGATTGCCGGTGCATGAACGATCTTCGGATATTGCACGTACTGTCAGGTTGTGATGCTATGTATAAAATAAGTATGATATGTATGCTATATGTATGGAAGTTATTAAGTTAATACAAGAAGGTTAATGTATGGTTGTATGGTAACGAAGAGGGAACCAAACCCTAATAATATTCAAGGAAAGGTATGGTTATATGGTAATGAATAGGGAATGGAACCCTACTAATATTCGAGAACTAGGGAACCGAACCCTACTAATATTCGAGGAAAGAGGGTACCGAGCCCTAATAATACTCGAGGAAAGAGGGTACCGAGCCCTAATAATACTCAAGGAAGGAGGGTACCGAGCCCTAATAATACTCGAGGAATGTAGGGCGTAATGTTTTTTATAATGTAAGATATGAATGTAAGTAAGTATGAATGGAAGTATGAATGAAAGTATGTAAGGATGAATGTATTGTATAATGTATGTTTAACTAGAACTCACTCAGCGTAGCTGAATTTTAGTATGCACGCAGGTGAGTAAGATGAGGCAGCTCGCTTGAGGGGAACGCGTGGCATTGAATAAGAGGCTGGCATCGGAAGACTCGAGACGTTTATGTTTATTATTATGATATTTTGAAAGATAAGCATGTTCATTTTGAAACAAGTTATGGAAAAGTTTTTATATTTCGCGTATGTTTTTATTAACTCTGATAAATAGAACAATGTTGATGAGTAAATCCAACGCCCAAATGTGAGGCACAGGTAACGGGGCCTTACAACATTTGAGAAGATGACAGGTGATCTTTATAAGGTTACTCAGAATCATGGGGAATCCTTGAGAGATTTTATTACCAGGTTTAGCAAGGAGTCGCTGGTGGTCCCAAATTTAAATCCTGCTTCGGCAGTGGAAGCTCTTAAGCTGGGGTTACAGAAAGACTCCTCTTTCTATGATGATCTTGTTATGACTCCATACTGGTCGTTAGATGAAGCAAGAAGCAGAGCTCTGACGTTTATCAGGTTAGAGGATGATAAGAAAACCCATAAGAAGATCGATATCCCGAAATATGCTCAGATGAACAGGAAAGCAGAATCCTCGGGAAAATCATATCGGTCAAAACCTTACTATAAGCCTGATAACCCAGGAATAATGCAGTAGATGATGGAGACGGTGAGCATGATGAAGAATATCCTAAGGTTTCTGAATGTTGTTTTTCTGTTGATGTTGGTGGATTAATGTATGCCATGTAGGACTTAGGTGAAAAAGCCAGATGGCCAAGGAAAATGGAGAAATAAGGAGCCTGGAAAGACAAGTCAAAATGGTGTGCCTTCCACGAGGATTTTAGGCACTTGACTAATGATTGCATTGTACTTAGAAGGGAGATTAGCTATCTTCTCAGCAAGGGCCACTTGAAAGAGCTACTTGGCCGGAAGAAGGGAAAAGAACAAAATCCTGAGAAAGTTCCTGAGAAGGCAACTCCTCCACCAGCAAATGCAAAAACAATTTTGTTCATATCCGGAGGATCTGACATCTGTGGAACCTTTTATTCTGCTGCAAAAAGAAATGCTGACCAAAGGAAGTTAGAAGTGGTTGGTAGGCCAACAAAGACATCCATTCTCACTCAAGCAAAGACCATATCCTTTGATAAAAGCGATAGAGTTAATGTTCAGGATCCTCACCATGATAGTTTGGTAATAACGTTATATGTGGCTAACCATTATGTACGCAGGATCCTCATCGATGGTGGAAGCTCTGTCAACATTATCCATCTAGATGTGCTGAAAAAGATGAATATTTATGAGGATGAGATTATCCCCAGGTCCTCAGTATTGGTAGGATTCAATGGAGAAACTAAGAACACTATTAGGGATATCAAGCTCCCAGTATATGTTCTAGGGGTAAACAAAATGCAAAAATTTTATGTTATTGACTGTTTGTCTTGTTGCAATATCATATTAGGCAGGCCCTGGATACACGACATGGAAGCAGTCCCCTCCACTTATCACCAATGTGTGAAACTCCCAAGTCAGTGATCAACAAGATGCAAAGAGTTGCTACACCTCTTCTATGAAGTGTACTGCCAAATCTCAGTAGGCGTAGCAATTACAGAAGCCAGCACGAGACCTAATGGAGGCCAGGGAACAAGAAATTAAAGAAATACTTCCTTATCCGGAGGATCCTGAAGTCAAAGTGCTAATAGGAACGAGCATTCCTAAGGATATTGAGTCAAAGTTGCTCGATTTCCTAAAGTCAAGACTGTCAACATTTTCATGGAAACATGAAGATATGATAGGTATTTCCAAAGATATTATAACACATAAACTTGGAATTGATAATTCTTTCAGGCCAATCCATCAAAAGAGAAGAAAACTTGCACCAGAGAGAAACATAATCATACAAGAAGAAGTTGAAAGACTTTTGAAAGCAAATAAGATTAGGGAAGTTCAATATCCCCGATGGTTAGCAAATGTGGTGGTTGTATAGAAAAAGAATGGCAAATGGAGAGTTTGTGTAGATTTCACAGATTTGAATAAAGCCTGCCATAAGGATCCACTCCCTCTACCACACATAGATTCAATGGTAGACACTACAGCTAGCCACGAAATGCTGACATTTATGGACGCATCCTCAGGATTTCAGCAAATCCAAATGGAACCTTAAGATCAAGAAGATACAGCCTTCATGACTCCCACAGGTATTTATTGTTATATTTCTATGCCCTTTGGACTTAGAAATGCATGTGCAACCTATCAGAGGTTAGTTAACATGATGTTCAAAGAGAAACTGGGGAACACGATGTAAGTTTATATTGATGATATGTCCAAGAAAGCTGAGGATCACCTCCAGGATCTCAATACTGCTTTTGATATCCTCGACAAATATAACATGAAGCTGAATCCTTCAAAGTGCCATTTTGGAGTGAAGGCTGGCAAATTATTCGGATACATGGTCACCAAAAGGGGAATAAAGGCGAGTCCAGAGCAGATATAAGCTATCCTGAATCTGAAATCCCCAGCATCAGTCAAGGATTTTCAAAGGCTAACTGGCACGATAGCAGCGCTCAACAGATTCATATCCAGATCCTCAGAAAAGTGCAAAGAATTTTATGATATACTGAGAAAAAATAAGAAGTTCGAGTGTACCAGTAAGCATGAGGAAGCTTTAATATCCTCGAAATATTATCTTTCTTTTGCTCCTCTGCTGGTAAAACCCGAGGAAGGTGAACCTCTATCTCTATATCTAGCTGTATCAAATAATGTTGTAAGTGCAGTTTTAGCCAAGGATCACGAAGGTCAACAGCATCCCATCTATTATGTAAGTAAAAGTCTTCTGGATGCTGAAGCCAGGTATTCTTATCTTGAGAAATTAATTTTAGAACTTATTATGGCATCTACTAAACTTAGACACTATTTTGGAATTCACCCTATATGTGTTAAAACTAATTACCCTATTAAGTCTGTTTTGAGAAAACCAGAAATGTCAGGTAGGATGGCAAAATGGGTTGTGAAGCTGAGTGCATATGATATAGCATATGAACCTAGGACTGCAATCAAATCCCAGGCATTAGCAGACTTTGTGGCTGATTTCACAAGTGAACTTAAAGAAGAGGCAGACTTGGAAGTCCAACAACTTGAGGAAACCAAAGATAAGTGGACTCTACACACTGATGGTGCTTCAAATGTTAGAGGAACAGGTCTCAGGATCCTGCTGAAATCACCACAGGGGAACATTATACTTCAATCCATATCCTGCGGATTTCAAGCCACAAATAATTAGGCAGAATATGAAACTTTGATAGCAGGATTACAATTAGCAATCGACATGAAAATCAGGTTTATCAAGTACATGTTGATTCATTATTATTAACTAATCATTTTAATGGTTCATAAGCTGTTAGAGGAGAAAAACTAATGAATTATTTAGAGCTAGTAAAAAAACTAGCAAAGTGTTTCGAAATGTTTGATATTTCACAGGTACCTAGAGAAGAGAATGTTGAAGCAGATGCCCTAGCATATTTAGCTTCATCCTTCAGGATACCAGAAGGTGTCAAGATTCCTATCATACATATCCTGAGCCCAGAAATAGGAGAGCAGGGTGTCAATGAAATATCAGATGATGATGAAGATATGGGAGTCAAGAATCCTAAGGATAATGAAAATTCTTGGATTATCCCGATCAGGAAATATATTCAGGATGGAGTTATCCCCAAGGATGAAAACCCAAGAGCTTTTCGCACAAAGGTAGTCCCATATACTATAATGAATGATACATTATACAGGAAATCTCTTGCAGGACCATATCTTAGGTGCTTGTAGAAGTCAGAAGCTCAAGAAGTTCTTAAGGATATCCATGAAGGAGATTGTAGGAATCACACTAGGGGCAGAGCACTATTCTCCAAAATCCTGAGGACAGGATACTTTTGGCCAACGATGAAGAGGGATGCTATGAATTATTCTAAGAAATGTGATGCATGCCAAAGACATAGCAACATTTTGCACTAGCTAGCAGAACCTTTGTATCCTGTTATATCCCCGTGGTCTTTCATGAAGTGGGGAATTGATATTGTTGGAAAGCTACCCAGAGATCCAGGAGGAAAAGTCTTTATGCCGGCTATGACTGATTATTTCTCGAAGTGGATTGAAGCAGAAGCTTTTGTTCAAGTTAGAGAGAGAGATTATCTCATTCATCAAGCGCAATATCCTGACAAGATTTGGAATCCCGGCAGAGATAGTGTGTGACAATGGCTCACAATTCATTGGCAAGAGAACAACTAACTTCTGTGCCAGTTGGGGAATCAAGATGATCACTTCAACACCCGTCCATCCTCATGCTAATGGTCAGGCCGAATCAAGCAACAAAATCATTATCAATAACTTGAAGAAAAAGTTGGGATCTAAGAAAGGAAAGTGGGCCGAGGAACTACATTTTGTTCTTTGGGCAGATAAGACCACTTCAAAGAATGCTACTGGTCAGACTCCTTTCTCATTGGTATTTGGAGCTGAAGCAGTTATCCCTATAGCTAGAGTCAGTCATCAGAATCCCAAGGGTAATACTCAAAGTCTACTTGAAGATCGGGATGCAGTAGAAGAACTCAGGGATTTATCAAAGACCAGAATGGCATCTAATCAGCAGAATATAGCAAAGTCCTACAACAAGAATATTAGGATTCATAGATTTCAAGAAGGAGATTTAGTTCTCCGAAAAGCTATTCAGAATACTACAAATCATGCGGATGGAAAGCTTGAACCAAAGTGGGAAGGTCCTTACTTGATTGAGTCAGAAGCAGGAAATGGGATATGCAGATTGTCTACTTTGGATGGTGACTTGTTACCAAGAGCTTGGAATGCTATCCATCTCAAAAAATATTTTATGTATGACTACTATCCCGAGGATAATTGTTATCCTGAGAAATTTAACAATGATATTAAATAACTAAGGTATGTATTCGAATTTATATTTTTATTCAATTTCAATATTATTATTCTTTTATCATGATACTGACTTAGGCATCGGATTGGAGTTAGCAAGGCTAACACCCACCCCTCACCTAGATTTGACTGTTTTGTAGCCTGAAGATATGTGGCATTCCCACATGGAATGAAGTTTATTTGGGTTTTGATGCCAGTTTATTTGGGTCTTGTCGCCAGTTTATTTGGGCCTTGTCGCTAGTTAAGGTATTATTTAATGCCTTCTAATGTTTAAGGGGTTTTCACCTCTTCTTAAGATCTCCTGTAGCGCATGTTTATTCAGCCGTAGTTCGAGAGGCGGGCCAGCACATGAAACATAGTGACTTGTAACCTCGTTATCCTCGGCTATTGGTTTGAATCCCAAGTTAATGGTAGATGTACCATTCCAAAGGTTTAAGGGGTTTTCAACTCTTCTAAGGTCCTTGTCGCCAGTTTATTTGGGCCTTGTCGCCAGAATTTCTGAGTTTATTCTCAGGATAATTTTAACATTGCATGTCTATGAGTATATCCCCAGAATCGAACAAACATCCTGAAAAATGATCTTATTACAATGATAAATTTCAAAAGTTTTACAGGTGTCTCGCCATAACTGTAAAAATTGGAGGCAATTGTTGGGAACAGATTTTTATCCTCAAGATTGTTCATGTTTTAAGGATTTCAGCCTATCCTGCCGATACATATTCTGAGGATTATATTTCGCTAATCCAACTGACCTTTATTGTTTTGTTTGTTTTGCAGACGTAACCACGTGTTTAATATGCTACTAAGAGACGAGGGTTTGCAACGGTTACTTCTGAAGCTCCATCAATTCGAACGTGTGAAGCAATGGATAGTGGAAGACCTAGTCTAGGGTTTATCCCGGATTTCTCGGGATTTCAGTTGTAATATTTTGTTTATTTAAACGAGCTGAATTGGTCATTTAGAACACACACCTCGCACTCATAGCTACTGAAACTTATTGTAACACTCAATTGATCGATTATCAGCTCCAACACTTGTAATCAACCATTTTTGTTATTAATATATAGATGGTGATAGTTTTCACCATCCGGGTTTTTATGTGCCAGCGATCCTCAAGATCAAGGGCTTTTTTTCCTCGAAATCAAATTATTGTGTTCATCATATTTTTGATCTACTACTCTACCTCACATACGAATTTGATCATAAATTACTTTGTTAATTTTTGACCGAAACAAAGGGACTAAAACTATCAGATTTCAACCTTAGGATTTAAAATGAAAATTATGTTTTCCTGACCCATCGCGACACACGATGGATCAGAAGGAAAACCCATCGCGTATCGCGATGGGTTGTCTGACAACGAGGGCACGTGGCGTGCCACGTGTCACCACGTGGCAGCACGTCCGCCATGTGTCGCCACGTGGTGCAACGTATGCCACGTGTCGCCACGTGGCAGGTCAAGTTGGTGACTGGCGAGCCTACGTCGCGATACGCGACGGGCTTAGCCAAAGTGCCATCGCGTATCGCGACGGGCCTCCTGACTTTGCTTATAAATCACAAGTCCGGGATCTTCATTCTTCACACCTCAAATCAGCACTCCTCTCTCTCTCTCTCTCTCTAACATCTGTCTAAACACCAAGATCCATATTATCGATCCACCTCGAAAAGCGTGCCCCGATTCCTCTATTACCGTGTCATTTCCTCGTAGTTTGTGCCACTTTCCACCAACGTACCTACCAAGAAGGAGATTTCCATTCCCGAAATCATGATGATTAGCCTCGTAAAGCATGTCGAAGAGTGGTGAAGTATTGGTGTTCATCGATTTTTGTGCTAAGGAAAAGTGACGAGAAGAAGAATTGATCAAGAGGATAAAGAAGGTGAAACGGCGTTAAGGTGCTGCTCGAGTATTTAGGGTTTTGTGAAAGCCAAGCGAAGGTAGGCATAATGCCCAAATAAAATAATAATAAAATATTATAAAAGGCTTAAAACCCTAAGTCAAGTTTATACTCGATACCTCGAAATAAAAAGAAAATAAAACAAAGAAAAGTAAAGAAAGAAATTAAGAATATTTATATATATATATATATATATATATATATATATATATGTGTGTGTGTGTGTGTGTGTGTGTGAATATATATATGTGTGTGATTCTTTGTTATAAATATTTTTTAAGTAATAAATAACTATTCTTTAATAACAAAGAAAAGAAAAGAATATGTTTCGTAAAGAAGAAGAAACGTATGGTTTTTATAAAATAAACTAAAGGTTTATAATATTACTTTTCAACTAAAGGTTTTAAAGTAAAAGAGATTTTGAACTAAAGGTTCATCGATGTAAAGATTATAAAAGACTAAAGGTCTTAAGCTGGATTGTATATCCGACTAACAAACGGTTATACTCGTACTATAGGTGCGAGATAGCAACGGGAAAGACCCTCGGACGGTGTTTGAAGCCGATCCAAATCGAAAAAGGTGAATACGCCCCAACTCTACAAACTTGTTTTCAAACGAGTCAACGTGTTAAATGAAAAAGGTTTACATGAGACTAAGTGTCTCTAAAACATTTATAGACAATCTAAAACATTTATAAAAAAGAGTATAAACACTGGCCTCAGGCTATCGTGTACGTTTGTCTGGATCCTTACATATTGTTCCAAAACGTGTTGTTCCGGACATGCAAACCGTCCCACGTCAGACCGTCTCAGGCCCATCACGTGGGAGGCAAATCAACCTAACTTAGCGGCAAGGCGATTGGCGCTTAGGATCGGTTTCGAACCCACGACATCTAGGTTATTGTTCCAAGTCTTACGCCCCCTTAACCAACTGAGCTACACGTGGGCACATCACACCTGGTCACAATTACTCTGCCTGCGGGGAGTATGACCTTGTGTATAGGTATAGGCACTCAACTAGTCGAACGTTGCGATGTTTGTTGGGCGATACGAGTGTAGAGACTTGAGTTTATGAATTGTGTTATTTTAACATTATTATTCCTAAGCCACGATGGGTCGAGACCTACGTGGTATCGAGGGGTGATTAAGTAAAAGAAAATATTTTTAGCGCCAGCATATTCACAAGCATTCGTTGCTGACGTATTTTCTTAACATTTTGCAGGTGATCAAGGTTAGGGGTTGGAGTAACGAAGTGCTCAAGATATCCGATGGCTCGGATATTTTTGTTTAACTTATTATAAAATGAATGGTGGTTTTGTAAACAAAAAACAAGTAATCTAGAAACATGAAACGGGAACTTTTATATCCACTCTTTTGTATTTGTAAATATTATATTTAAATCCACATGTTTATGAAATACTTCCGCTATTAAATCATAACTCTGATTTATTTACAAATGTGGTACCAACATATGCGTCATACACCTAGGCCGCAGTTTGGGGTGTGACAAGTGTTGGTATCAGAGCCATCGATCTTAGCGAATTAGGTATTACAAGATAATACCTAAGCTTCGATCCAAGTATAGGAAAAATATTTTCATTACTTGTTTATTTGAAATAGGGATAAGATAGGCTGGTAAACCTTTTCTTTCCCTCCTCACTCTAAACCACCCAACTATTTAGATGTCTTTCAAGAAGATGATGGATAACTTTGTACAAAAAGCAAAGGAGGCTAGAATCGCTGAACCTCTACCCAAAGATAACATGAGCGAAGACTATTGTGAAGCTTTCTTTAACCAAGACCAGTACATCGACCGAACCAAGCCGATATACTTTCCTGGAACAGAGCGTTGTCCAATCAACCTTCCCGATAGTCCACCCATGCCAAGAATTGACCCACCAAGACACTCAAGCTACCATCCTTCCAGTTTACCTATGTACCACCCATCAGAGATTCCCACGTATCAACCATTGGAGACACCGCCATACTACCCATCCAAAGTTCCCACATATGTACCACCAAATCATCACCCATCATACGCTTTCCTCGCCAACAGACCGATCAAGGAGGAACCTTTGTCCGACTCATCTGGTTGGATGCAATGCCATTCTGACAAACGTAGATGGCACATTGGAAGCTCTGCCTTTGACTCTGTTGACTCTAGTCCCAACAATGGTGAAGGACCATCCTGCAAGCCCAAGATGAGAGTCATGATGCCATACGAAAGTTTCTGCATGCCTTCGATAGTAAAAGAAACTGCTCGACTAATGGAGGAAGAGGAACCTGAAGAAGAAGAAGACCCGGAGAAAGAATCCGAAGAGGACCCTGAAGAGGAGTACCCTGAGAATCCAAATGAAGTGTCGACACCAGTGGAAGAACCGTTCTTTCCCCAAAATCCAAGCTATGGCTCTGCCGATCCTTATGTGCAGTATCTTGAAGAACTCCGAAACAAATCGTCATCAATTTTTCCACCCTACCAAGGCACGATCCCAACATCCTCCAACAAAACGAAGCTGCCGAGGCATTCTTCAACTACTCATCTGATATGATCGCATCTCCATATCCGGATCCAAAGAACCACTATTATGTAGTAATGATGGGTTACGCGACCCTCCGCCAAGATATGGATATCCCAATGAGATCCCTCAATCACAGGAGGAGCATTTGGACTAGGACTTGCATGAAACGGATGACTTGAGAAAGAAAATAACTGTGGATGGGAAGAAAAAGAAGAAGATTGGAGAAAAACTTCTAAGGAAATGCAACAAAATGACGAAGATGGTCAAGAAGTTTATCAAGGATTGACAAGATGAAGAAGAACGAGTGGGAAAAAGTTGTGTGTGTTTAATGTAATCTTGTGTGATGTATGTGTTAAGTATGGATAATAATAAATGTATATATATCAAGTATGGATGTATATATATGTCTATGTGATGTAATAATTTATGTATATAACATATATGATATATACATATGTTGAATAAATAAATAAAATATATGTTTAATAAGAGAAATTTGTTAAATTTCATATTAAAAAAAATATTGAAAAGAGAAAGAACAATGTCACAACAAAGTAATAACAATGAAAATGTTCGAAAAGAAGATGAAATAAGAAAAGAAAAAGGGAAAGGTCCTGAGAAAGAACAAGAAGAAAATATTCCTAATAAATACATGAATCAAATTCAAAAATGATAAAAGAAGTCGTTAGGGCTTAATCGGAAGCTAGATCACAATCTAAACACTCTAAACATTCTCAATACGTTGAACTCTCATCGAAATCTATAAAATCCCGTCCAAAACCATCCCATGTTGACGAGAGTGTTCACGAGTCAAATGCCGATGGTGGAATTTGTCAAGAGTTTAAGAAATTGAATATTGGAGGCTACTCATTCAAAGACTTTAAGTATTTTGGGCCGAAAGAGTTTCATGGAGACAAAGGAGCTATCACGACTATTATATGGCTCAAGGAGATGGAATCGATTGTTATCATAAGCAAGTGTTCTAATCAAGAGAAGATTCAATACTCCGCACAAATGTTCAAAGGTGAAGCGTTGGAATGGTGGAACACGCTGATAATAAGCAAAGGACGTCAAGTACTGTACAATCTTTCATGGGATGAATTCAAAGCGATGTTGATGGCGAAATTTTGTCCTATGCATGAAACCGACCAAATCCAAACTAAATTTCTTAATCATAAGGTCGTAGGGACAAACCTCCGAGAGTACAATACAAAGTTCAATGAGTACTGTCGCCTTGTTCCCCAGCTGGTTAACCCTGAATCCAGCAAAGTCACACGTTATATATGGGGATTGCCGTGGGAAATCCGCGACATGGTGAGGTCACACTTGACACAAGTAATCTTTTTTGTGTTATTTAAAATGAATGGTGGTTTTGTAAACTAAAAACAAGTAATCTTGAAACATTAAACAGGAACTTTTATCTTTTTTATTTTTAAATATTATATTTAAATCCACATGTTTATGAAAGAATTCCGTTATTAAACCGTAACTTGGATTCATTTACAAATGTGGTACCAACATATGTGTCATACACCTAGACCGTGGTTTGGGGTGTGACAGTAATGGTAATGATTTTTGTGTTTTATATTGTACAACGTCATCATCGTCCTCGCAACCGCGCCTAATGCCCGATTTGCTCGCTTCATGGTCAAAACGTTGTGGTGGTTTTTGTGTTTTTTATCTTCACGTAATTCATAAGAATTAATCATCATAGCACGCTGGTGACGCAGTTATTTAGATAGATTTCTACATTTTGTTATTATTTGTACAAACTTATTGTAATGGTTGTGTGTATATATATCGTTTATTTAAATTGGTTCATTATAATTTTTAAATCAGGCTAATTGTTGATAACGAAAATTAATGTAAAAAATATTTTTTATTAACACAACAATATAAAAAACAATAATTAAAATAAATACAATTTAAATTAAACCTAAAATAAACATAAAAAGACAAAAAAACATCATTTTAGAAAGAAAAAAAACCCCATATGGCACGGATAGAGCTATATTGTAAGGCCTCGGTCCTGATGTCCTACTTTAGCGTTGGATTTATTATTAACCACGGTTCTAAATATCATAGTGAATTAATACTTTTCGCGGAATTTATTAAGTCAACCATATATTATATAACATTCTAAATCATGTCTTAACATCATTCAAATTTTTCTTTCAAAATAAAAACATAATCAAAAATAACATCATAACATTCTTCTCAATATGTCAGTGTCTTCAGTTCAATGTCATGTGTCTTCATTCAAGATAGCTGCGTTAGCCTATTCACCCGTGTGCATACTAAAACTCAGTTACGCTGAGTGAGTTCTAATTAATCAGGCAACATACAATACGTTCATATACTACATACTTAACCTGCTTTACTTTCTTTTGTATATACATAAGTATATATCTTCATTCTTACTTTCATACTTTTGTTTTTTATTTTGCTTTACGTACATACACATACATTTAAAAAACTATTTTGTCATATAACCTCACAGATATTATAAGGGTCTGGTCCCTATCCTCTCAGATATTATAAGGGTCTAGTCCCTATCCTCTCAGATATTATAAGAGTTTGGTCCCACCTTTCCATTTAATCATACATTCTTACATATATTTCTTCATACTATTGTTCATAATTACATGCATACTTTTCTATATCATTCATACATCATTCATAAACATTCACATAACATACGCTTATCACTTAAGGTAAGTGTATTAACTAATCACATCGAGTATGCACACAACCCCGAAAACATAACTAGGAAATGGGGCTAGAAACTCACATGTGTCATTTGCTTCTCAGAGTTAACGGTAATACCCGTCCTAGTTGTGCACGGCTAACTGTGTAATAATTATAAGTATCAATTAATTACCTCTTCTATGTCATACTTCTATGTTATTGTAACCCCTAGCAACAGGGGTCCGGGGGCAGCTCCCTTGGCAGTGGGGTTTAGGGGCAGCAGCACCTAGCAGGGTCCAAGGGGCAGAGTCCCTGGCTGGGGTCGAGCTGAAAAATGAAGTTTGTACCAATCAAATTGAATGACCATTCTAATCGATTGACAGATTCTAATCGAATGAAAAATTATAATCGAATGACAGATTCTAACCAGAATGGTAGATTAATTCGATTCGATTACTTCGTCCATTCGATTCAATTACTTTGTCCATTAGATTCGATTACTTTTCATTCGAAAGTGATTTTATTCTCATCACTTTCCAGCCTTTCTTTTCTACTCGTTTTGCCCGTCTTGCATAATAAACGTGCCTAGGACTTTAACCGTATTGTTTCTCTGCACTAACCTGGTTCAAACGTTACCCGGTTTTTCCCGTTTCATTCCAAACATCTCGTTTATGTTCAAGTTTATATTTTTCTTTCATATTAATGCCCGATTTTCCTGAGTATAAAATCTTAGGGCAAACCAACCTTAAAAACGTAACCTTTAAACTAAAACGTACCTTTTTGGTTCAATTCTAACCACAGATTAGATTCAACGCGTGATTATGGACATTTTTCTTGCTTGAACGACAAAGATCTAACACCACACTTCTTGGTTCGGATTCAAATATGATCCGTAATGGAAGAGGAGTGTTTGTGTGTGTTTTTGAGTGTGTTATGGAGGCTAGAAGATGGAAATGAGGGTTTTAGGAAGGTTTAAGGGGGTTTACATACCCTTGAGCCAATGGGCCTAAGAGCCATCACCATCTCTTATTCCATCTTTTATTGCCCAAACCCACACTCTATTATTTTATTTAACTCAACTAAATAATAACATACCATTAAGTAACGAAATTCTTTTATTTATTATTTTTATCAAAAGTATGATGTTACATATATGCCATGGTTGGGCGGTATTCAAACCAAACCTCCGGTGTGGTTAGAAAAGCACTTCTAGAATCTTACAAAGGTTATAATATTAAATTTGCAAAAAAATAGAATATCTACATCAAGCAACACCCTCCAATGGTTTGGGTGATGTGGCAATGAAGACAAACTTTAGGTGGCAAGAATCCAACATTGTGGTGTACAAGTCCAAGAAGTTTGTTCTTGGCTGCAAACTTGAAGCAAATGTTGTGTGGGTCCTCCTCTCTTTTATACACATACTATATATACTTATACATATATGTATCTATAATATTTTTTAATAAGATTTGCGTAGGTGTGGAAAAAAGTAAGGGTTTTTAAGGACAGTTTGTAATCTGATATGGCGATGATGTGTTGGTTTGTATGAGTTTATTATTGTGGATGCTCTTAACTACGGATAACCAATGTGTCTCTCCTACCGCTGGACTTTTGCTGAAACATAGTACCTAGTGCTAGAAGGACTACAAAATTTGCCAATGTTTTGTTGGTTAAATAATCCGCCAACAATACTATTTCACCATTTATAACATCATTTTGAATTTAAAACCTTGTGTCACAGGCTCACAGCTAATTCATCATAGCCTTTTGATTAAATTTAGGTCTTGTTTGTTTATCTCTGAATGGAATCATTCAAAGGCTCAAGTCTGGATCGGTAAGATCTAGTGGTATTTTTTTGATTTATTAAAACCTATTAACGTTTTAGGTCAAATCTTAACCATTTAGCTGGAAAATTTTGTTGAGCCATTCAGACAACATACACGCTCCACCTTCTCACAATCTTCCCTTTCCTTCTTCACCTCTGCACTGTCGACGATCACCCTCGCCGAACCCCGCCTCTCGCCACCGGACCCAGTATGAGACACCGTCGATTCCATCCTCGTGGCTAACCAAGTTCAATTTCGATTTCTTTTTCATTCTCAATCGATTCAATAATCTATTCATTAAATTGATTTCTAAATAATCATGTTTTTGTTGTTTGATTCAGTCGTTTCAGTTTATGTGACATTTGTCATTTTCTGTTCGATTTGTATTCGTAATTGTATTGTAAACCTGACCCATTATGCTATCCGGATCTTTTGATATTAATAAAATAGTGTATTTAAAGTATAATCATGTTCCAAACTTTGTTGTTTTCTTTTAAGGCCCTTAACGGTGTTCAAAACGCTTATTCCATGCTTAAAACGCTCTAAAACGAACTTCAAGGACCAAAGTTGCCAAAAATTAATCCCATAAATATTTTTACCAACTATAATTTCCAAATTTCTTTTATGTATTTTAATTATTTTAATTATTTTATTTTAATTAATGGTTTTACTTTAATTCAAAAGCAACCAATGGACATTTTTGCATGAGATTCTATTGGTGGAGCCTTGTCACCCTCTCAAGCCTTTCTCTACAATCTTGGCCTATAAATACAAGTGTATTTCACTCATTTTAATCTTGCTCATTCACTTCTTTTCTCTCCCAAATAAAGATTATATCTCCATCTCTTCAAGGTTTCTTAATAACAAGAACCATTCTTTAATTTTTTGTTTTGTTACTTAAGCTTGTGGTACAACATATATATAATAATTATATAACTTGCTTATGCATACTAACAAAGCTTAACTTATGCTCATTTTAGTTTGTTTGTCATATTTACAAGATCCATGGTTAAGGTTTCTAAGAGTCTAGCCTCGGTTTAACCGTAAATAGCTCTAGACCGTAAACCGAACTTTGTTTACTAGTTTTTGGAAATACTTGTTTAAACATGTTTAATGTTAGATTTAAGTTTATAAAATCATTTTTTATGATTTCAATGGTTATGGGTTTGTAGAATCTTACCTCATTTTAGACCGAACCAAGATCCGAACCGAAAACCGAACTTTTGTTTAAAGACTTTATTGTTAACGTTTTGGTTGTAAAACTTAAGTATCATTACTTATAAGTTATTATGCAAGTTCTTTGATATTTGGGCATGTGGAAACCATCTATGAACTTATTGTGAGATGGAAACCGAACCAAACCGAACTAAACCGATTTTCACTCGCTTAAGACACACAAGTGTGTTTTTAGCTATCAAGACTTGTATATTTCTTTAAAAATACTTTATAAACTGATTTTATTAATTTTATTAAAGTACTTGGAATGTTGGGTCCAACTTGATCTTATAAAAAAGTTGGACCGACAAAACCGAACACTCGCTTAACGTACGTTATTAGTTCTAAAACAATAGAACTACATACTTGGTTAAGTATTATTGGATTTTATTGAGTTATCTCATAACATTTATTATTTTGGATAGTTGTCTTTGGGTTTGACCAATTGTCAAGACTCGAACCAACAACCCGAACACTCGTTAAAACCCGTTTTAGTATCTTTAGTTTAAAGGGACTTGTATTCTTACATTTTTCTCACCTTATTACTTAACATAGGTTGAGTAAATATTAAGGTTAAATACTTTAACCCGGTTTCGAGCAAACTTACATTTTTAAAGGGTTATTATTATAAGTTCTTAAATAGTTACATTTTAAACCTTGAACTTTAATTGTTTATATTTCTCAACATTTATTTTATTTAAAGACCTTCAAGACACCCTTTCTAATTCAAGACTTTCTTTTATTTAGGCTTCGCTTGTTAAACCCGTCGTTCCGGTTAAACTTCAAATCATCCATCTTTCAAGTTTATTACTTGAACGTGAGTACTTTCATACCCCGTTTTCCATCTTTCGTTTTGGGGTGATATTTCATACTTATTTAACTTAAATGCTTTATACTTGAGTCTTAAACCACAAACGTTATTGTATACTTTACTTAAATAATTGCTCGATTTGGTGTTCTATGCTTACATGATTATATGCCTATGTGTTTACCGCTTTCGGTTGGTTGATCTATAAATCCTAAACTATTTGGCATCCCCTTATAGGAAGGTGTCACTAATGTATTCCTATTAGTGACCTCACTTTTTATCCAAATTATTGTTATTATTTATTGTTACGTATACAAGATTGTGGCTTTTCTTATTATATACGTAGATGCTCAAAACTATGAATTGCTCATCAACTTTTGTGTTGATAAACTTTATTTTATGAAATGTTATAGGTTTGCATCTAGGTTGATTATGAAGTGTGGAGAAAACGACATCAAAACCTTTAGGATATTAGCAAAATGAACAATATATGATTTGCTATATTTTGTTATATTTGTCTTATGAATATTGTTATGTGACATTTCGATGTTGTTAAATTAAATGGGTTTGTTAAATATAGTCGTTTTAAATAGTGTCATGCGCTTATGGGCAGTCCGTCGCATCCCGGCATGTTCCGCCGTCTTTGATCGAGGTGTGACAGTTTAATTGAGATCTGATTGTTTGAAGCAGGTTCACTTTGGTTCATGTATAAATGGCTATTGGGGTAAGTTCACGTTCCATCAATCTATTTAGTGTTTCACACTTTTTTAATGTTGAATGTGTAAATTTCTTTTTATTGTTGTGTGTGTGAATTTTGTTTCCATATGAGATTTTTGTTAAAGTTGGTGTTGATTTCAAGCTTTTAAAACAATAGTTGTTGAGTGTTATGCTTAGATGTATAAAGTTTTTTTTTATGCACTAAGGTATTCACTTGCACATGACAACGATAAATTTTAGTAGATTAGTGCTTTGTGGTTTGCAATTATATTGTGTTTAGGCCAGATGTAATGCTCCATTTTAACATTAAAATCCTCATGTATTATGGTAACTTATTTTGGGATGTTAATGTGTATCAAATGAGACGATTAATGATGATTTCATGTTGAAAAGAATGTGGTCACTTAACATAAATGGTGAAATTGTATAGGAAATCAAGGGGTCAAGGTGGAAGGGAAAGAAGCGGGCTCCTCGTCTACTAGGGTGAGTTTCCACTCATAATTCGTTATAACTTATTTACGTTTTTAATTATCTTGAAGGCTAGTATGTTAACATATTGGGATGGACACCCCCTATTGAAAATAATTGTCTTAAGGGTGTAGTTGGATGTTTTATATGCAGTGTGTTCGAGTATAAAATTATGTTTATGAGGTTTGCTTAAGGCTTAGGATTTAACCATATTTGATTTAATTCGTCTTAGTTCGGTTATATAAGTTTCTTAGTATGTCAAGTAAATGGGCCAAAAGAAGGCTGAAAAATGGATCTTTCAAGTGCAGTTTTGCTACACTATAACACTATAAAATATGCAGTATTGTTGCATGTTTTCGTGTCAAAGTGTGCAGCTTTAGCTGTACTTTAATGTTGTTAAACTGCAATTTTTCCGCATTATAATGTCGTTAAAAAATGTTGTTTTTTGTTGCATATTGCGTTGTTAAAAATGTGTGGTTTTGATGAATTTTAATGCCATCCAAGTGCATCTTCACCGCATTATAATGCTGTTAAAAATGCAATTTTTGTTGTATATGCTGTCAAAAGAGTGTAGTTTTATGGCGTATTAAAGCTGTCAAAAGATAAAGAAAGTTAGTTTCTTTTAGTTTATTGTCATAACAACGCTAATATAAAAATTTTACCATAACTGGTTGTCTTTTTTTATGAAATTATTGATGTTTGCGTGTGGTGCGTTAAAATATTAATGGGTGATTTAACTTTGCACAAGATCTTGTTTTAAATTTATAAAAGTGATTTCTACTAAAACTAAACACACACAAAATAGGCAAGTGTACCTATCGTATATGTAGAATAGTATTGGTAAGAACCATGTATCGATCCATGGACACAAATGTTTCTAATAATGAATCTTCATCTTAATGTAATCAAAGAGTTTTAATCATTTTGGGTTGATTTTTGAACTTTTTACAAAACATAATACTTGTATATAATATATATATGACAAGAGGAGAAGTTCAAAACGAGTAGTTCAATTATATGAAGGTTACCATCTAATATCAAAAGTCAACTCCATTGTTCCTTGACGATTATTAAATAAACATGTGATAAACTTGCCCTAATAATATATGATAGACTATATTCCTCACTTTTGAGTGAATATATTCTATGACATAATAGAAAATAGCATGCATATTTTCAAGTCTATCCTATGCTTAATAGCATGCTACCACGAGAATGTCACTTTAAGTAGACAAGCAGTTGGTAAAGTAGAACGATTAGGATTGACTTTGATTTCTCAAATACCAATCCTAACAATTCGAGTGGTTGTAGTTAACTCACACAACCTCCCCTTGGTTGATTAGATTAGGTTATAGTTACACATTACATTAACACATGATTTCTTACTAGCATGATAACCTAAGCAATCGTGTTAACAATGTTATTTTAGAATTATCAAAACTAGAGAAATAGATCATAACCTATATCTTATCATTTCTAAGTACAACATAAGGATCCATGTTTTATCTTAAATAAGTTACCAAAGTATTCTTTTTATCATTTCTAGTTTCCAAGAACGTAAGTGATCATGAATGATTTTTAGTCGTCAACCATGATGTATTGGGTTAGAGTGATAAAACATTTCTTCATCAATGGATAATTGCAAAATAACCATGTACTTTAGCAAACTAAACCACATGTTTCACATAATTATCAAGTAATACAAAGCTTCTTCATAGATTTTAGATGGTAAATGGAGTTTAGCACATAATGAGCATTGTTATGAGCATTAAAAGAGATGATGATGATGATAACAAACACATGATTAAACTAGAACAATCTAACCAAATGTGGATGAATCTCCCTTCTTAATGATGATGATGGATGATGATGATGGTAACCTCCAAGCCTTCAAACTCTTCACAAGATCTTCAATATGAGTGTAATGTGAGTGTTTTTATAAGAGAAACTCGTATAGAGATTTTCTTCAAGAACCCTTGATTAATGCAACATTATCCTCTATTTATAGGCAGTTTGAGGGAGTAGGCATAGCCCCATATCCATAGAGGCACGGTCTCGTGTCAAGGTGTCCAGTTTCATTAAATGTTGTCAGATGACTCAGATTGTACATGATGACTCACCACGGGGGCGTGCTTCCTGAGGCACAGCCCCGTGCTTTTTATTGACATGTGCTAATTATTTTGTCTTATCTGAAAGGTGACCACGACCCATGGTGAAATAAGCACGACCTTGTGCTTCTTTGTCCAGTTTTTGTATTTTCTTGTAAATTTTTGTGTTTTCTTGTGTTCGGAAGCATGGGGGCGTGGTTGAAGTTTTTCTTGGTTTTTCTTTCGTTTTTCTTTGTATTTTCACTTGTTTATTCGTTTAAGGTTTGGTTTTACCCAAAATTTCATTTTAAAGTGATCCTTCTGAGCTATATAATTTGATATAAGTTGCAGTTTTTAGAGATTATTTGATGCTAAAAAGATGTATAATTTTATGTACATCAATTATCTTTTTTGTTTATGATCAAAAGCTTATAATCAATAAACTTAGCTAATTTTGGTGTCAATGATGATTTATTGTAGGTTTATCAGGAAAAGAGGTTTAGAGAAAGGAAAGATAAAGGCTTGTAATTTTTGAAATGGGTAGTTATTAAGATAATTTTGGTTGTACTTAAATTGGTGTCATGTTTGCCTGTATATAGCGCAATCTGTGTTTGATGTTTTGGAGTTTTGTCTACTTGTGGGTGTATTGTTAAGTTATTTGTGTCTGTGTTTCGTAGAACTATTTTTAGTATGTATTTGGGTTGATTATAATAAAAGTTTGTTTTAAGATGTATTTAATACAATTATTATGCGCTCTGACTAAATAGATATATATCATTCAGCACGAAATAGTTTAGAGGGGTAAAATAGTTATTCTGCATAGTTATTCAGAGGTCCAACCAAACAACACTGAATGGTTCAGCACTTACGGGCTCAGAGCCTCTTAATCATTCAGGCCACTTAATGATTTAACACTTAATGGTTCAGCACTTTCCAAACAGCCCCTTAATCAACATGACAACATTATATAACTAGTTGTTCTTACAATTTTAGGAATTTAAAACTTTTTAATATACTTTATATATAATCAATCAATATATATAATTGCCAACATTAAGAAGCCCCCCCCCCAATCCCGTGTCACCAGATTGCTCCAGTTAAAAGTTATGGCTTCATATTGATTTAACCCGGTTTTGACCCGTTTATGCTTTAATATTTGCGGGTCTCATGGGTCACCAAACCCGGATCCTCACACGGGTTATGACTGCTCTATAACTCTTTCTCCAATAATAATACCCCCTTCCATTCCATTCCAACCCACTAATTCTCGTCCACCAAATCTCACTCCCAATGGAAATCATTTTCTCCCAGCTCCCACAACACATCATCCACCAGATCCATCTCATCTCATAACTCCATTATTAATCGTCACTAGGCTCCACGACGCACTGATATGTTGTCGCCTGTATCTCATTTGTTCTGGTTATGGTAGTTGCTCCTCTTGCGGTAGTTACGGCTGCTCCTCTGTCATAGGTGGTTCCAGGTCGGTTGATGTCCAAACATGATCTAGATGAACTGTCACTAGGCTCCATGACGTATTAATCAAGTAATTCCCATAACCGTATACGTGTGTACAGTTTCTGAGATGGATCTGCCTTCGCTGGCATTTTGATTTGCTTGTTGCTAGATGGATGAACTGTCACCAATACAATAATTGATTATCGTACAATAGGTACACAACATAATACCACGTTGATCTCTAAAACCACGCGATGGCAAAATTGTAATTTCCTTTAATTCAATTTTCGATCTAATTAACCTTTTCTTTCTAGTTTGTGACAAATCGTAAATCGATTCACTTATATGAATCGTTAACCAAAATCAGAAATCGACTCCAAAATTCCAACCAATTTCAGAAACAAAAGCAAATCAATATTAAAAATCGAACGTATGGGGTTGTGATAGTGTGAACCAATTTAGAGAATGAACCTGATAACCAACGACAAAGACGAAGAACAGAAAATTTGTTATGAACGTTTAATTGATTTTGATTTAAACTTTAATTATATTTTGTTTTAAACGTTTAACTGATTTTGTTTTTGAAGTTAATTGATTTTGTTTTAAACGTTTTTATTGATTTTGTTTTGAACGTATTTGAGTTGTGTTGAACGTTTAATTTATTTTATTTTATTTTTCACGATCAAATTCAACACCCTAAATTTGTTTTTGAACGTTTAATTGATGTTATCTTCAATGTCCATGGAAGTCCCAAGCATGGCAGAAAATAGGAGTGCAAACTTAGCAAAGTTTGTACGCTCAATATTTTCATATTCCATTCTTCAACACACACAAAAAATACAATTGTTTATTTAATTGGGAAAAAATGGCCGATTGGGGTTTGAAGTTTTATTTGCAGGTAACGAACTGTGATTAGTTTAATATGAATAGACGGTTGAATTATATTGATATGGATGGACACTCGATGAATCAATTGATGAATTATATCATAGAATTGTAATTTGGTTATTTACAATTATGCCACCGCGTGAAATTGAATTTGACGTTCAAAAAGCTCGCATACTTAATGTTCAAAAATTGATTATTTTACAATAACTAGGGGTGCTTATCGGATCGGATAACGGATTATTCGGGTTATTCGAATTTGAAAATATTTAGACCCTATCCGAAAACCGATCCGATCAGAATTAGTAATATTCTTATCCGATCCAAATCAATCCGAATTTAATTTGGATCGGATTCGGATAATATCCGAATAATCAGAAATAAACCTAAAAATTTTCCTATTTTTTTGTTCCTAACATTTAATAGTTTAAAATCACAATAAACATACAAACCGTAAAATAGGAATTACTCTTAACACAAATTTAAAGTTTAAATTTCAAAAAAAATAGTCTAATAAATATACCAAACTGGAAAATACCATTAAAAACATGTTTTTTAATAAGATTAAACGAATATCCGAAATAATCCGAACAATCTGAATTTTGTAAAATTCCATATCCAAATCCGAATAACAATTCAGATTGGTTTATTTGGGTTTCGGTTGCGGTTTGGGTTTCGGTTTTATTCGGATTTCAGATTTCTTAAACACCCCTAACAGTAACCCACTCCTATATAGGGGAACTCAAAAAAAATGGACAGCTGGGAAACTATTCAGTTTACATGTAAAAAAATACTAAAAAATCATTATTTATGTAAAAACACATTTTTACATAATCTTTTTAGAGATTTTTACATATAAAATATAAACATATGTAAAAGCTATTTCCCAAAGAAAACAAAAAAATAATTTTCAGTTGAAAAATGTAAAAGAAAATTTTACAAAATTCATTTTTTTTTTTGGGAATGTCTTCTACATGTATTTTGAAGCAAAAAGTCTAAAAAAGTTTATGTTAAAACTAATTTTTAGCATATGAAAACAAGCTTTATATTATTTTTTTTACCTGTAAAATGAAGACTTCCCTAGGTCCCCACCTTTTTTGAATTCCCCCTTAAACTTGCCTATATACATACATATATATATATATAGGGCATCGTCCTTCATGTGAACAGGTGTGTTTGGCTTATGTGGAATTTCACTAGGAAGAAGCAGTAGTTTAAATCTCTCACTTTCAAGGCTGATCCATATTTCATCCCGATCATCGTATTTAATTGGCTTTTTACATTCAATATACTTCAAGAATCCACCTGATATTGGTGTGCACATCAAGTGTTTGATGAAATGCCTCACTAGGATTTGTTTGAATTTACAGAAATTTTGTAACAGTTTTATGATCAGTCATCGAAGATGAGTCAGCTCTATAAAGGGAGGAATGAAATTTTAAAGATTTATAAGTTTCGTAGAGCTAGGGTGTTCAAGAAATCCGAAATCCGAACCGAACCTCAAATAAACCGATTCGAATTCTTATTCAGATATTCGGATCGGACCAATCCGAAGAACTAATTCAGATTCGGATCGGGTTCGGATTCGGATCAGATTTGGATATGGCATTTTAAAATTTTTGGATTGTTTGGATTGTTCGGATATCCGTTTAATCCGAATAAAAAACATGTTTTTAGTGTTATTTTCCGGTTTGGAATATTTATTAGACTATTGTTTGAAGTTTGAACTTTAAATTTGTGTTATTAGTAATTCGTATTTTCTGGTTTGTATGTTTATTGTGATTCTAAACTATTAAATGTTATGAACAAAAAATTAGAAAAATTTTATAGATTTATTTCGGATTATTCGGATATTATCCGAATCCGATTCGAGTTGAATTCAGATAGATTCGAATCGGAATATTACTAACTCGGTCGGATTTCGGATAGGGTCCAGAAATTTTCAAATCCGAATAACCCGAACCAAATAAACCGAATAATCAATTATCCGATCCGATGAACACCCCCTACGTAGAGCGGTCGGAAAACAATATTTTTTTTTCTTTATCGACTCTCATTAGCTATGCGTATAATTCTAATACGTTTGTATAATGTTATCTATTTTATATTTATTATTATGGGTGTGCTTGAAACCGAAATAACTGAACCCAAAAAAGAACGGTGGTTTGGTTTTTTATTTTTGTGAAAACCGAACTTACAATTCAGTTTTGGTTTTGCATGTAATATAAACCGAAACACGAACCAATGATCTGGTTTTATGTTATTGTAAAGGTCAAACTTACGGTTCAGTTTTGGTTTATTTGTTAATTGAAGTTATGAATAAAGTTAAATGAATACGCATGAACAAGCCCTGCTAATGTTGCTAACTTGCTTTACTTTTATCAGGCGATAGCTGCAAGAGGAGATCTTGGTGCAGTGTTGTCTATTGAAGAGGTAGTTTGTTTATTCTGTTTGTGATTGTCAGTCTTTCATTGACTAATATTGGTCAACTATTCTAAATGTAATTGGTTTGGCCAGGAAGAGATAATTAGATCATGTAGAAGTATGGGAAAAGTAGTAGATAGGCCATTGATGCAACCAACGCTCTGGAGAAACAGCTCATGAAAAGTAAAACGTTGACTTTTCTCAGTGTGTTTTATTGCCCTATTTTATCATAAGATAATATGTATACAAATTAGTTTTGGTTAGATGGAATTTTTGTCTCATTTACTTATGAATATGTTGATTTGGGTTATATATAATTATATATCTCTAATGGGTGTTGCATAATATGTGACATTCGTCAATTTCGGGTCCTATTTGTATTCGTTTATAATGTAACCCGGCCCGTTTTGTAAACCGAAACCTTCGAGATAATCAAAATAATGGATTTTATGTTACATATTTGTTTTATAATTGTCGAGTCTCAAAAACACCATTTTCGGTCCCTAAAATACCATTAAAACGCTTTAAAACAACTCCAGGGGCCAAAACTGCCATTTTTACAAAGTTTGAAATTCTGGCCGCCCAACCCATAGCGATACGCGATGGGTGTGGCAAAGTCCCCATCGCGTAGCGCGATCCCCATAAGACCAGAAGCTGCATATTGTTTGTGTTTGTGCTTTACATCCTTTTATCCAATCCGATTTTTTATACATTAGACCTCTTGCAAGACCCTTTCAAGCTTATCCTATTTATACACACCCTCATGCTTCATTATTCTCTACTCATACTTCATCTTCTCTCTCAAAATTCAAGATTCTAAAGGTTGTTTTTCATTGTTCTTGAAAGTTTGACATTCAAAAGTCAAACTGACCATAATGCTTGATTCTAACCAACATATTATTACTAATAACTTGTGGTACAACATATATATAATATACACCCATTGTTACCTTTGGTGGTCACTTCCCCGGTCTCGGTTGGTGGAGTGTCAGGCCTCATAAGGCAAGGCTTCATGGAGGACTCACGTGGTCCTTGATATATATATAATTATATAACTTGTTTATGCTTACTAACCATGCTTAACTTCGGGTCATTTTAGTTTGTATTTCATATTTGCTGAGTTCCATGGTTACGGGTTTGTAGAGACTAGCATCGGTTTAACCATAAATTGCTCTAAACCGTAAACCGAACTTTGTTTACTGGATTTGTTAAATAATTGTATAAACATGATTTATGTTAGATTTAAGTTTCTATAATCATTTTTATGAGTTCCATGGTTATAGGTTTGTAGAATCTAACCTCGGTCTTGACCCGATACAAGATCCGAACCGAAAACCGAACTTTTGTTTAAAGACTTTATTGTTGACTTTTTGGTTGTAAAACTTAAGTATCATTATTTATAAATTATTATACAAGTTCTTTGATGTTTGGGCATGTGGTAACCATTCTTAACCTTATTCCAAATAAAAACCGAACTAAACTGATTTCACTCGCTTAAGACACACAAGTGTGTTTCTAGCTATCAAGACTTGTATATTTCTTTAAAAACATTTTATAAACTGAATTTAATAGTTTTCTTAAAGTATTTGGAATGTTGAATCCAACTTGAACTTATAACAAAGTTTGGACCGACAAAACCGAACACCCGCTTAACGGATGTTGTTAGTTCTAAAACAATAGAACTAGATACTTGGTTAAGTCTTCTTAGATTTTATTGAGTTATCTTATAACATTTATTATTTTGGAAAGTTGACTTTGGGTTTGACCAATTATCAAGACCAAAACCAACAACCCGAACACTCGTTAAAACCCGTTTTAGTATCTATATTATAAAGGGACTTGCTTTTTGCATTTTCACCCACCTTATTACTTAACCTATGTTGAGTACAATTAAGGGCTAGATAATTTAACCCGGTTTCGAGCACACTTATATTTTTAAAGGACTATTATTATAATCTTTTAAATATTTACATTTTAAACCTTAAACTTTAAATTGTTTGCACTTCCTATCATTTATTTTATTTAAAGACTTCCTAGGCAACCTTTCTAATTCAAGACTTCCTTTCATCTAGGCTTTGCTCGTTAAACCTCATCCTTCCAGTTACTCGTCATTTTACCAATCAAGTTTATTACTTGAACGTGAGTACTTTCCTTCCCCGTTTTTCCATCTTTCGTTTTGGGGGTGATATTGCATACCTATTCAAATTAAACTTTTTTATACTTGAGTCTTAAACCACAAATTTTATTGTATACCTTAAATAAATACTCGATTTGGTGTTATATGCTTACATGCTTAATTGCTATTGTGTTTACCACTTTTGGTTGGTGGATTCATAAATCCGAGTATATTAGGCATCCCCTTATAAAAATGTGTCATTAATGTATTCTTATTAAAGATTTCATATAAATCCGAATCTATTTGGCATTCCCTTATAGAAAGGTGTCGTTAATGTATCCTTATTAACGATTTCATTATCTAAATTGTTGCTATTATTTATTTTTTTGTATACAAGTTGTGTAATTTCCTATTATATATTTATTGTTCAAATCTATGAAATTGTTCACCAACCTTTGTGTTGACAAACTCTATTTTATACAATGTTACAGGTTTAACTTTAGGTTGACTCGAGAACTTGAAGAAAAATGTTATCAAGACTATTAGGATATTAGCAAAACGAACAATATATTATTTGCTATGATTGAATTCGTTTATTGTATGAACAAGTTATGTGACTTTTTATGATTTTATGAGTTTAGATGAGTTGATTAAATATTGTAACTTTAATAGTGTCTTGTGCTCTTGAGCAATCCGTTGCACCCCGGCATTTTCCGGCTCCTTTGGTCGGGGTGTGACAGATTGGTATCAGAGCAAGTATTTTAGGATAGGCGGTTAACGTAACGGCCTAGTATAGTTTTTGCTTTCGGGTCCTTATACGTGTTTCTTATGCGTGTTACCCTACTTGATTGTTCACTACGCTTATATATTTAATTGCTTATTCATTTCATTTTATCTTCAAAAAAAATATATACATATGCACACACTCTCATAATATTCCAAGGTATCCTTACCTTAAACGCAAAAACATTAGTTTTTTATATTTTGTTTTATGGATCACAAACATAACTTGGATCCCGTTATTTAATATCCCTTAAAGCTTGCATTTATATCGGGTTTGTAGCCATCATAGAGAGCGAAACACTATGAAACGACCATTTTACAAAAGATTTCAAGAATCGAAGGTGATTTACTTACTTTGGATAGTTGAGTTGTAGTGTTCATTTTCTAGGCCAACGAACCGTGTAATATCTGTAAATATTTCCAGTTGTCGAATTCAAGCATTCTGGTCGCCATCCAAATTTTTGGGTTGAAACATACAAGCCAAGGTGGTTCGTGGACTAGTGATTTGACTTCACGTTGTATTCCGATTTATTATTTTGTCAGTATAGTTATTTGAGTTGAAAACATGAAAAAGACGCGGTGGTACGTGCACATGTTTAGACTCCAACATGGTATTTTGTTAAAAAAAATAGTGTCGAAATATCAAATCATGGTGGTTCATGTATGATTTCCCGACTCTACAAATCTCAAAATTTTCAAGCTACAACCTCTCAAAATCATTTACGTTTATTTACAAATTGTTATTTATTTACAAAGTTCTATATTTTTTTAACTCTAACTTCTCCTCCTCACTAACTCTAGGAATTCACAATCAAACTAGAAATTTTATTGTATATTTATACACCCTCATATTCATTTCTATTTACCTCAAACTTATTTCATTTCTTTATAATTTATAGAATGCCTCCACTAAGACGCCAACCGCGCAAGAACTCCACCCGAAGCATGGCTGCTTTCATCGTCAAACAAATGGTCGCGGTGATTCCCAACTTTTAACCCATATGCAAGCTACACAACCTCCACCCGTTGTTGCACCCGTTGAACCCAAACCCGCGTCCTACTCTTATAAATAATTTACCATTGCTAACCCAACCGAGTTCGTTGGTACAAACTGTGCGACTACCTTGTTGCAATGGTTTGAAAAGATGGAGAATGTGTTTCGACACAGCGAGTGCCCCGATGAAAAAAAGACAAATTTCACTTCAAGCATGTTTAAGGGAACTGCTCTTACATGGTGGGGTAGTGTTATGCACCTCTAAGGGACGGAAAAGGCTATGGCACTTCCATGGTCCGAACTCAAAGAACTCATGGTGAAAAAGTTTTATCCCAAACACGAGCTCCAAAAGCTCGAAGAGGAATTCTGGAACTTGAAACAAGAAAGTGGTGATAACGCCACCTACTCGCTCCGTTTTCATGAATTGAGCATCCTCGTTCCCATGCAAATCTGGGAGCGAGAACTTGATAAATACATCGGGGGTTTACCCATGCAAATCTGGGACTCAGTAATGAGTAGCAAACCCACGAACCTTGAGGACGCTATTACTCTAGCCGGTGCACTATCCGAGAACCATGTCAAAGCGGGTACCCTAACCCTCAAGAAGAAAAGTGAAACAAGCAAAACCGAACCCGCACCACAAGCCAAAGTTGACCCACCACCTCAAGCCATCAACTACTAAAACTCTTCCCGCCACAACAACAAAAAGAAACCCAAGACCAATCACCGAAATTATGTCGTTACCCAACCGCAACCTCAACAACAATCCCAAGCTCCCCCACAAAATCGAAAACCCTATACCAGTACCTTCCCACTATGCAACAATTGTCAACTTCACCACCCGTCTCACTTGCCTTGTCGCCATTGCACTCATTACAACCATTTTAGTCATCTAAACACCACATGTCGATCCGCAAAACGTACTCAACCCAATCTACCAATAACCACTCCCCAAAATTCCCAAAACTGTTTTGCACCATACCCACAAAAACCCTCCTCAACAACCTTGAGCTTGCTTTAACTTTGGCGATCCCAATCATTTCCGCAACAATTGCCCTCGCCTTGCTTATGCTAACCAAGCCCAAACCTTAGTCGTACCCTACTATCAAACCCAAGCCTACCAAGTTCAAACCTACCAACCTCAACTTCCCCAACTAAATGCACCACTCATCCAACCCATGCAAGCCATCCAAGCACCACCTCCTCCTCCCCCTCAAGTACCTCAAGGAAACCCCGGTAATCAAGGACGAGCTAATCAAGCTCAAGTGGCAAACGATGTTGTGAACGGTATGTTTTTAGTGAACGAACATTTGGCTTCTATTTTATTTGATACGGGTGCCGATAAAAGTTTTATTTCTTTGAAATTTGATTCTACACTTGCCGTGTCTCGAAGCAAGCTTTCTCGACCATTTTCCGTTGAAGTCGCCAATGGAAATTCCGTCACCATCATATCTGCCGTCCGCGATTGTACTCTCATTCTCTCTAACCATAAGTTCTCCATCGATCTCATCCCGATGAAAATGGGAAGCTTCGATGTCTAGTAGGCATGGATTGGTTATCCTTGTTCCGTGCCAAAGTCATTTGTTTCGATAAATTCATTCGAATTCCGCTCATCAACTGTAAAGTTCTCAAAGTCTTTGGCCAAACAACTTCTAGAAGGCTAAATCTTAGGTCGTGCTCTCAATCTCAAAAATACTTACACCAAAAGTATGTTGCGTTCCTAGCTCATGCGGTGGTAAAAGACAAAAAGGAAAGAAAAATCCAAGATATCTCCATTGTTTGTGATTTCCTAGACGTTTTTCCCGATGATGTCACCAGTCTTCCACCCGTTCGTTCGGTTGAATTTCGAATCGATCTTGTGCCCGGCGCAATGCCCGTGGCCAAGGCTCCTTATCGTTTAGCCCCGTCGGAAATGCAAGAATTGTCAAACCAACTCGAAGAACTTTCCGATAAAAGTTTCATTTTCCAAGTTCTTCTCCTTGGGGCGCTCCCGTCCTCTTCGTGAAAAAGAAAGATGGTTCGTTCGTATGTGCATCGATTATCGAGAACTTAAAAAACTCACTATTAAAAATCGTTATCCTTTGCCACGAATCGACGATCTCTTCGACCAACTTCAAGGCACAACTTGTTTCTCAAAAATTGATCTTCGATCGGGTTATCATCAGTTGAGTGTTCGCGAAGAAGACATTCCAAAAAATCGCTTTCCGTACTCGATATGGACATTTCGAATTTTTGGTGATGCCCTTCGGTTTAACCAATGCACCCGCAGTGTTTATGGATCTTATGAACCGCTTTTGCAAACCATTCCTTGACAAATTCGTTATTGTCTTTATTGATGACATCCTTATCTTTTCCAAGACCAAAGCCGAACAAGAGCATCACTTGCGTTCCATTCTAGAACTCCTTAGAAACGAACGACTCTACACCAAATTCTCCAAGTGTGTATTTTGGCTAGAGGAAGTTCAATTTTTTGGACATATCGTAAACGAAAAATGTATTCATGTTGATCCCGCTAAAATTGAGGCCGTTAACGATTGGAAAACTCCAACGACTCCCACGGAAATTCGATCCTTCCTCGGTTTGGCCGGATATTATCGGCGATTCATTCGAAACTTTTCCAAAATATCTTTACCCCTCACCTCCATCACTCATAAAGGAAAACCATTCGATTGTGGATCAAAACATGAAGAATCCTTTCTTACTCTCAAGGACATGCTTTGCAATGCTCCCGTTCTAACCCTTCTCAGATGGAAACGACGATTTTTTTGTATTTTGCGATGCATCTCATAAAGGTCTCGGTTGTGTTCTCATGAAATGAGGTCAAATCATCGCTTACGCATCAAGGCAACTTAAGGTCAACGAGAAGAATTATACGACTCATGATCTCAAACTTGGTGTCGTCATTTTCGCTCTCAAAATTTGGAGACATTACCTTTACGGTACAAAATGTGTTGTGTTTACCGACCATAAAAGCCTTCAACATATTTTTGACCAAAAAGATCTCAACATGAGACAACGACGATGGTCCAAATTACTTAGTGATTACGATTGCGAGATTCTCTACCATCCCGGTAAAGAGAATGTTGTTGCCGACGCCCTAAGTCGAAAGGTTAATGTTAAATTTGTTCTACTTTTAAGTGTTGTTGTTCAAACTGATCTTCAAATCCGTATCTTTCAAGCTCAGTGTACCTCCATTGAAGAAGGTAACATGTACGACGAAATTTCATGCGGAGCCGAACTTCAACTCAAAACTAAACCCGATGGTCTTTTGTATTTTCTCAATTGTTTGTGGATTCCCGATCGCGATGACCTTCGTACTTGTATACTCAACGAAGCTCACTAGTTGCGGTATTCCATTCATCCCGGTGCAGATAAAATGTATTTCGATCTTCTTGCTACCTTTTGGTGGCCGGGTATGAAAAAGGACGTAGCCTTGTATGTCTCTAAATGTCTTACTTGCTCAAAAGTCAAAGCTGAACATCAAAGAGCTTTTGGTCTACTCGAGCAACCACCGATTCCCGTTTGGAAATGGGAAGACATTGCTATGGACTTTATCACTAAACTACCCAACATCCAAAAAGGGAAAGATAGTATTTGTGTGATCATCGATCGTTTAACCAAGTCTACCCATTTCATTCCAATCCGCGAGAAGTATTCTGTCGAGCAACTTGCTCAAATCTATGTTTGGGAAATTGTGTGTCGACACGGTTTACCATTGACTATTTCGATCTTCTTGCTATCTTTTGGTGGCTGGGTATGAAAAAGGACGTAGCCTTGTATGTCTCTAAATGTCTTACTTGCTCAAAAGTCAAAGCCGAACATCAAAGAGCTTTTGGTCTACTCGAGCAACCACCGATTCCCGTTTGGAAATGGGAAGACATTGCTATGGACTTTATCACTAAACTACCCAACACCCAAAAAGGGAAAGATAGTATTTGTGTGATCATCGATCGTTTAACCAAGTCTACCCATTTCATTCCAATCCGCGAGAAGTATTCTGTCGAGCAACTTGCTCAAATCTATGTTTGGGAAATTGTGTGTCGACACGGTTTACCATTGACTATCATCTCCGATCGCGATGCTCGTTTTACTTCTCATTTTTGGCGATCACTTCAAGAAACTCTAGTAACACGTCTCGATCTTAGCACCACTTATCATCCTCAAACGGACGGACAATCCGAACCTACAATTCAAACACTCGAGGATGTGCTACGAGCATGTGTCCTTGATTTTGGTGGGAATTGGGATTCTCACATTCCGTTCATTGAGTTTTCTTATAATAACAGTTTCCATTCTAGCATCGGTATGGCTCCATTCCAAGCTCTTTACGGCCGTAAATGCCGTTCTCCTATTAGTTGGAACGAAATAATTGAAGCTCAAATCACGGGACCTGAAATGGTCCAAGAAGCCACTGACGTTATCGATCAAATCCGTAAGAACCTCCTAGCCGCTAGAATACGTCAAAAGAGTTACGCCGACAAAAGGCGAAAACCGATCGAATTTAATGTTGACGATCTTGTCCTTCCAAAAGTATCTTCTTAGAAGGGGGTAGTCCGTTTTGGTAAGAAAGGAAAACTATCTCCTCGTTTCATAGGACCTTTCAATATCCTCGAAAGGGTTGGGAAAGTAGCTTATCGACTCGAACTACTGGCGGATCTTACCGGTGTTCATCCGACTTTTCATGTTTCAAATCTTAAAAAGTGCTTAGCCGAGGGTAATCTCCATATACCTCTCGATGAAGTGCATGTCGATGAGTCGATAATCATGGTTGAACAACCCGTTGAGATCATGGATCGCAACAAGAAGAAAACAAAGTGTAGTCGTATTCAGTTAGTCAAAGTTCGATGGGAATCACGGCGCGACGCAGAGTTCACTTGGGAACGAGAATACACAATGAAGGAGAAGTATCCACACTTGTTTGAATCATCATCTTCATCTTAATTTCGGGACGAAATTCCCTAAAGTAGGGGATACTGTGAAATTCGTCAATTTCGGGTCCTATTTGTATTCGTTTATCATGTAACCCGACCCGTTTTGTAAATCGAAACCTTCGATATAATCAATATGTTGGATTTTATGTTATGTATTTTTTATACTTGTCAAGTCTCAAAAACACCCTTTTCGGTCCCTAAAATACCATTAAAACGCTTTAAAACAACTCCAAGGGCCAAAACTGTCATTTTTACAAAGTTTGAAAATCTGGCCGCCCAACCTATAACGATACGCGATGGGTGTGGCCAAGTCCCCATCGCGTAGCGCAATCCCCATCAGACCAACAGCTGCATATTGTTTGTGTTTGTGTTTGTGTTTTACATCCTTTTATCCAATCCGATTTTTTATACATTAGACCTCTTGCAAGACCCTTTCAAGCTTATCCTATTTATACACACCCTCATGCTTCATTATTCCCTGCTCATACTTCATCTTCTCTCTCAAAATTCAAGATTCTAAAGGTTGTTTTTCATTGTTCTTCGAAGTTTGACTTTCAAAAGTCAAACTGACCATAATGCTTGATTCTAACCAACATATTATTACTAATAACTTGTGGTACAACATATATATAATATACACCCATTGTTACCTTTGGTGGTCACTTCCCCGGTCTCGGTCGGTGGAGTGTCGGGCCTCATAAGGCAAGGCTTCATGGAGGACTCATGTGGTCCTTGATATATAAATAATTATATAACTTGTTTATGCTTACAAACCATGCTTAACTTCGGGTCATTTTAGTTTGTATTTCATATTTGCTGAGTTCCATGGTTATGGGTTTGTAGAGACTAGCATCGGTTTAACCGTAAATAGCTCTAAATCGTAAATCAAACTTTGTTTACTGGATTTGCTAAATAATTGTATAAACATGCTTTATGTTAGATTTAAGTTTCTACAATCATTTTTATGAGTTCCATGGTTATGGGTTTGTAGAATCTAACCTCGATATTGACCCGAAACAAGATCCGAACCGAAAACCGAACTTTCGTTTAAAGACTTTATTGTTGATTTTTTGGTTGTAAAACTTAAGTATCATTATTTATATATTATTATACAAGTTCTTTGATGTTTGGGCATGTGGTAACCATTCTTAACTTTATTCCAAAATAAAAACCGAACTAAACTGATTTCACTCGCTTAAGACACACAAGTGTGTTTCTAGCTATCAAAACTTGTATATTTCTTTAAAAACATTTTATAAACTGATTTTAATTGTTTTCTTAAAGTATTTGGAATGTTGAATCCAACTTGAACTTATAACAAAGTTTGTACCGACAAAACCGAACACCCGCTTAACGGATGTTGTTAGTTCTAAAACAATAGAACTAGATACTTGGTTAAGTCTTCTTAGATTTTATTGAGTTATCTTATAACATTTATTATTTTGGAAAGTTGACTTTGGGTTTGACCAATTATCAAGACCAAAACCAACAACCCGAACACTCGTTAAAACCCGTTTTAGTATCTATATTATAAAGGGACTTGCTTTTTGCATTTTCACCCACCTTATTACTTAACCTATGTTGAGTACAATTAAGGGCTAGATAATTTAACCCGGTTTCGAGCAAATTTATATTTTTAAAGGACTATTATTATAATCTTTTAAATATTTACATTTTAAACCTTAAACTTTAAATTGTTTGCACTTCCTATCATTTATTTTATTTAAAGACTTCCTAGGCAACCTTTCTAATTCAAGACTTCCTTTCATCTAGGCTTTGCTCGTTAAACCTCATCCTTCCGGTTACTCGTCATTTTACCAATCAAGTTTATTACTTGAATGTGAGTACTTTCATCCCTCGTTTTTCCATCTTTCGTTTTGGGGGTGATATTGCATACCTATTAAAATTAAATTTTTTATACTTGATTCTTAAACCACAAACTTTATTGTATACCTTACTTAAATAAATGCTCGATTTGGTGTTATATGCTTACATGCTTAATTGCTATTGTGTTTACCACTTTTGGTCGGTGGATTCCTAAATACGAGTATATTGGGCATCCCCTTATAAAAAGGTGTCATTAATGTTTTCTTATTATAGATTTCATATAAATCCGAATCTATTTGGCATTCTCTAGTAGAAAGGTGTCGTTAATGTATTCTTATTAACGATTTCATTATCTAAATTGTTGCTATTATTTATTGTTTTGTATACAAGTTGTGGAATTTCCTATTATATACTTATTGTTCAAAACTATGAAATTGTTCACCAACCTTTATGTTGACAAATTTTATTTTATACAATGTTACAGGTTTAACTTTAGGTTGACTCAAGAATTTGAAGAAAAACGTTATCAAGACTATTAGGATATTAGCAAAACGAACAATATATTATTTGTTATGATTGAATTCGTTTATTGTATGAACAAGTTATGTGACTTTTTATGATTTGATGAATTTAAATGAGTTGATTAAATATTGTCACTTTAATAGTGTCTTATGTTTTTGAGCAATCTATTGCACTCCGGCCTATTCCTCCGCCTTTGGTCAGGGTGTGACATAATATAATTAGGGAAACAAGTGCAATAGGTAAGGACATGTAGTCATGTAAACGAACTAAACGTTCGGTGAACAGTTTGTGAAGCGTGTGGCAACAAATTCGTTTATATAATAAACGAACAGAACCCGAACCTGCAAATTTCTTATTAGGTACATGTCATGTCAGCCAGAAATGTTAAAAAAACCTAAAAACGACTCGCGTAATCCACTGGGATAAAACTTGTATAGAAATATACACACGCTTCCATACTGACATACACGGTGTGACCCGTAAATCGCTCCCTGCACATGTTCTTTTTCATATGGGAAGCACCAGACAGCACAAAACATGCCACCACCATGTCATTTTTCTTCTTCTTACTGTTACATAAAAAAGATTACTTATAAGTTTTCTATTGCCAAAAAGTATTTGTTCCAAAGTGCATTTTAGTAAAGCTGCAAATATCAATATTTATTAGAAATTGGATTCCGGAAATTTAAATATTTTGTTTAACGTAATTTCATTGGTGGAAATTTAAATATTTTGTTTAAAAAATACTAACACGAGAAAACATACATGGAACCATATGGGCTAGCTTAGATGGCCAGGGATATGATAGAAGACCTGGAGACCCCAGGTTTGATTCTTGATCTCGACCGGTTTTATCGGCTCTCTGCTAAGGCGTGGGGTCGGGTTTATCCGGTGAATTGGTGGTTAGGTGGACCAGGAAACAACACTCGTGCCCAAGCGTGGGCTCGGTTAAGACAACATAGTCTTGGATCGAGTGGGGTGGACTGCTACTGAAATTGGCCGTTCAAAAAAAAAAGAGAAAACATACATGGATCACTTAAGCGTAGCTAGATACCAAGTATTATCGTTTGTATTTTTCTAAATCATATTATTATTATTATTATTATTATTATTATTATTATTATTATTATTGGTTTTTGAAATAGAATTTTATAAGAATCTCATTCGATACAACTTGTCCCTAATATCACTCTATAATGACGGGGGTGCTGATGCATATAGTATATATATCAAGTCGCACTTGGCGTGCACTACATCTCGAATGTGTTATGGTGGAGTCATTTCCATCTGAATACGTATGGTCGTTTGTTTCAACGAGGATGGCTGATAACTTAAACGGAGAGGCAAGAGATCGATTGTGGAGGGAAGGAAGTGTAAGAAAGGAATGCGATAAAGATTGATGGTTGATTTAAAGGATAGCAAGATATTGGTGGTTGGCATTTTAGACGACCATCTTTTCAAAGAAGCGGAAAAAAGATGGGGGTCTTAAGGGTTTTAATTTTGCGACTTTTGTTTTTGTTCTTTTAATCACCGTGGGTTAGAAAGTTAGTTTGCAATCGCTTAACTTTTTAAATAGGCAAACATGTCATGATGAAATCTTGATGGCTTAGAGTAATAACATTGGAATTCTCATCTTTATCTCTAAAAGATAATCTTTCTCTATATTTTTGTATGAATTTTGTTTAACATCCTACGTCCCACGTCCCATGCTCGATCTATCTCTATATTCATTTTCTATTATCCCTGATGCTTCCATACATGCTTGAGTTGCAAAGATTATAGAAATGTGAATAATAAATCTATTTATATAGATATATAGAGATCTACTATAGCAAAATCTATATATTTAGGAATGTAGATGTAGATTCCAATGAAGAGGAGCAGCAGAAAAACTCTTTATTACTTGGAGACTGAGACTCCAATGTCTCTTAGATATTTCATTTTCACCATATATGAGCGTCTTTTTCTCTGTGTTTTATTTTACTCGTCAACTTCAGTTTGTGGAATCTTGATCCAACTTTGTCTAACATATATGTTTATATCTTCATTATATGATGCCACTCAAGTTCACAATCCCTAACCATGTTCCCTCAAGCACTCAAGTTCGCCTATCAATATTGAAGGGTATCATCTTACGTAAATGAATGGATGATTTTGTGCTGCATGGACGGTTTTAATTGGTTTGTTATTATATTTTGATATAAAAAAATATTTGTTTTGTGTCTTAAAATCACCGCTGAAAAAATGTAGCCGGCCTTGTGAAGCAGTTGGCGTAGCATTAGTTAGACCACATACGTGGCGGCTGACCATTGACTTTAGTTAAAGCGCTTCCCAAGAAATCTCGTTACCTTTGAAACCACTCAACCACTAGATATTTCCAACTTCCGTCTACTCATTTTATCTTTGGTACTTGTAAACTAAGTTAAATACAATATGCTGTTTAAGTCGGTTAGGAGTTACGACTTTAGGAAAACCAGATAAAAACATCGTTCTTAAGTTCGAAACGATAGCGACGATGTATTTAAAAAGTTGATGTTCAGAATAATATTAACATTAGTATAGTTTATAACAACAATAAAAAAACTTAAAACAACATGAAATCGGTTTGATAAAACCCGCACAATACAACATCAAGTCGATATGGATGTTATGGAGAATATAGTATGTATAGCGTTATGACCTCAAATAAGCTAAATGTTAGTGTTAAATTACTGTTAACCCTTGGTATAAAGAGTTAACAATTATCAAACGAATTATCTATACATACTATTAAAGCAAAACGAGGTTTTCATTTGTCAGCATTCTAGCCCCTCCACCTCAATGTCACCTCAATGTCACCTCATACTAATGACAACTCATCCACTAACATATATTTAAACCATAACATTTTTTAATTTTTTAGCCTAATCATGTTTTTCTCTCTTTCTCTAATAGCCAGATCTTTTTTCATCCTCTCCCATATTCCGGCCAATCCAAATCTATATTTTTATTAATCATTTTCCGGTAAGTTTCTATTATATATTAAACTTCCGATTCCGATTGTTTATATATGTATTTCCGACAATATTATATTTTCTTCCGGTTATTGTTTCCTCTAATCTTTTTATGTTTCTTTTCATTGTTAACTGATTTTTATTAATATCTATATTTAGGTTGTAAATAAAGAGCGGCGATGTCTGTAATATTTGGACGAGCTTACGTTTTTTCGGTAAGTATTGTCGTTAGTTTTTTCCGGTTATGTGTTATACTTATAACAATGATTGTTTTATAGTTGTTTGTATTTTTTTAATTTTTCATGTTCTTTTGTTTGACATGTTGTTAATCTATGTTCTAGGTTAATCAAAATCGAAGATTCCATATTTAAAAACAATATTTGTTATTTTCCAGTAAGACATTCAATTTTTCCGGTTACAAATTAAAAATCAAATGTTCTATAATATCAACATTAATATACTACTTTATAATTTCAGGTCAATGCCAAAATTAATAGATGCTTATTTCTCTTGAAATTCTACAAAAAATCTGACATTCCATGGTCGTTCTCACAATATCGTTTTTCTGGTAACACCTTTTAAATTTTCCGGTTATTAACGATAGTTCAAAAATCCATAATATCAATATTAATTTTTGATTTTATTATTTCAGGTTATTGTCCAACACATATAATATAATTTCACGATTGATTATGACTTTATAAGATGTATTTTTATTATATATTCTTATATAGATTTACCTTTTCGAATATTCATGTATTTCAATGTCATAAATATTATTTAAAAGTAAATATTAATGTATACCTAATTTGTATTCCATTAATAAATGACACAATTAAGTATTCCATTAATTCGAATTATTTAGTTTGACTTTCCTAATTTGTTTAAATAACCGAATTCATATTTTATATACATTGACTTTCCTCAATTAAGTATTTCCTAGCTTTATTTCTTTCCTCATTTACTATTTGACCATATCAATGGTAATTATAAAATAATATTTAAATATATATAATACTTTGTTGAGGAAAGTCTATAATATAATTATTGTATTCCCTTTTATATAAAAATTTATATCTTAACGAATTATAAATTAATTTAAAATCATTTCACCCAAGTCAAAGTTAATATCAGTTTACCGTAATTGTATATAGTTTTGATATATCATAAAAACTTAATTTGAAATTAATTATTCATAATTTACATAATAATAAATTCTCTAAAATTAATGGTCCATAATCTATACATAATAATAAGTTTACTAATTTACATAAATAAGTAGATCAAGGTCTCGAATTTGTCTATGATATTTCTATACATTTTTGGTATATGATTTAAATTTTGAATTTCTAATTAATGTCCATAATAATCGTTTGACTAACATTTACACAGAATATTAACAGGTTTCCTATTTAACATGTTTCCTTTTATATATAAACTCTATATATCAACTGTTTTACTCTGAAACATTTACACGGAAAATTAATATTTACACCGACATTTTACACGTAAATTAACATTTACATCGACATTTTTGTATATCCAACTGTTTTTTCAATATTATATTTACTATAACCGTATCTTAATAATTACAATAAATTATAATTCAGATTATGTTAAATTTAGACATTATTAAATTATACTTTACAACTATGTTATTATTTTTTATTTTTTTTATAAAATATCAACTTAGCGTTCATAGTATTACAAATTCAAATATCGTTCTAAACATTTCAAAAGTACTACTTCCTAAAACAATTCCATGAAACAATATAAGTTAGTCAAACTTCAAATTTTGCATCAAAAGTAACAAATTCAAATATCGTTCTAAATGTTTCAACTTCTATTATGCTATGCAAGTCAAATTTTCCATATTATTTTTACACTCACGTAACAAATGGTACACATATTTCATATGATTAAAACATAATATGTGACAAATATATACTCATTACCGTAAATAATTTATTTCGTTACAAACAAGTCCAGAATTATAATTTTCAGTTATTCCAAATCATTTCTATTTATATTATATTTTACATAAATAAGTAACTAATTTATACTATATATTAATTAATTTCTTAATCATTCTCATCACCTTAAGCCATTACAATCTCCGTTGTTTTTCTTCATCCAAGTTAATGTCAATTTTACTTTTACTATTTTTTGTACAATCTAGCACCTTTTACATTTAATATGTTATGTAATTGTGTTTTTGTTTCTAAAGTTAGACTTTATATTCAAACATGATTTGTTAATTTTTTTTTTCAAGATGGTAGGTTACTAACTATAAATTTTTCAATATGGTAATATTTAATTCAAACATGGTTTATAATAAATGTTTTAAATTGATATGCAAATAAACACGAGTACTATCTTAAAATAATTACAGTTATTGATGTATAATAAATGTCTTAGATAGAGTTCATCTTTTGAATCAACATTGAGATAAAAGTTTTGTTGAATCGACATTGTAGAAATTGTTTTATTGATTTGGAGACTAATGGTATATCATAACAACTTAATTTGAAATTAATTATCCATAATTTACATAATAATAAGTTCACTAAAATTAATGATCCATAATCGATAAATATTAATAATAATAAGTTCACTAATTTACGTAAATAAGTAAATGGAGGTCTCGAATTTGCCTATGGTATTTCTCTACATTTTTGGTATATTATTTAAATCTGAATTTCTAATTAATGTCCATAATAATGGTTTGATCAACATGAAAGAACGTCATAGAGACCAAGATCTAGCCGCTAATACGATGCATCAACACAAAATTGATACTTTAAATATATACTTTATTGATAAATATGGATGAATATATTAGAGAGAATAATAAGTTATGGAGAGGATAATTTAGATCTATGTACAAGTTCTCTGCTAAATTATGAGCATGAGCTCCCTATTTATAGGCTATTTTACAATATACATTAAATACAAAGACTAAACTGCCTATAACTTATTCGATCTCTACGGACACCGAAACCGTGCTCTAACAGACTCCCCCTTTTCCGTAGCTATCGAATACTTTATCCTTGAATACTTTAACTGCAAATCACCAGTCACAAACCGTGCACTAACAGATTCCCCCTTGACTGATGGTTTCCGGGCTTGTGCAGACAAACAATCTTTAAATCTTTTTCAGCAAACAAATAACTTGTAGCTTCTCATATTAGATCTCCCCCTCAAAGTGAGCAACTCTTGGAGATCATACCGATCATCCACTGGCGTATGATATGGTTCAATCTTTTAACAATCAGCAGCAAGTCATCAGCTATCTGTCAGCACCGGTAAAGAAAACATATCTTTATGTTTAACCTCGTCACACATCTTCGTGAACAACTCGATCATTCAACATCTTTCACTTTGGTTTTCCCTCTCTTGATAACGTATATCCCAAATAACGTTTTGAAGCTCTTCCACATATCATTCGCAATGATGCACTAATGTTTGGGCATCATAAGATTCAGAGTTCCAACCTCCATTAATAAACCCCAAATGATCAAAGGGGCAGAGCCCCTGGCTGAGGTTAAGCTGCCAGGTCAGTTTGGAAAAGTTTTATTTTCATTAATTGTCTTAACACATTTTCCATTAGAATTTTAAATTATTTTTGTTTTGGACAAAAATCTGCTAAGGATAATGCATCCAAATCTGTTATGTGAGGTTTAGTGCTAAAATGATAACAACGAATGTATATATGAAATTTTGATGAATTCAGCGATTATATGAACGAAATAGAGATAAACACTGTGATAGGATTACGAGGGAAAAAGCCCTTAACCAAAATAGTCTTACTTCGGTCAAAACTTATCGAGGTAATCGTTGGTAAAATAGCTCCGGTCAATGATTAATAGGATAATCTTTGGTCAAAGTACTTTAGTCAATGATCAACAAGGTAACCTTTGGTCGATGAGTATATGGTTATCTTGGTCTCCGGCACAAAAAACCCCCGGACGGTGAAAACTATCACCGTCGAGTTTATTGATTAACAAAGAGTGATTACAAGTGTTTGTGGAGTATACGATCGAGACAACATGGAAAGCTAGTGTCTAGAGAGAATGTTTAGTTCTGCTCTAGTGTGTGTAAGTACATGTGTGTTTCTAGCTCGATCATATCTCGTATAAATAAGATAATAACAATAACAATATTCCCTATCTATTCGGAAGTCTTCCACTTAGCCGCTCCACGACCTTTGACCACGTGCCAATAGCCACCCGGTAGCGATATAAGCGAGAGAACGAGTCTTATAGCCGTTATTGATATTAACGCGTTCATCTTCACATTAGTTCATCCATAATCAGCTATATTGAAGTAGGATCCTGGATCCATGCTCCAGCTAAAGGTTGTCTTGTGAGGATAATTGATGCAAGTTCGTCTTACAGTTGATATACCTGTCTAACACATCACCATACTAAACGCAATCATTAGTAAACAAACAATACCGAGGATCGTCGATCCTTTATATCCTGATGTATATTTCAAGGATAAACTATCCATAAGACAGTCAAGGATAAAGGATCCTCAGTATAAAAATCGTGGCCTAACAATTGCCCCCAAAATGGCGGGTGATTATGCGAAACAGTTGTCATTTTGAAATTCAAAATCACTGTGAAAACTGTATGATGGGACGGTTTTGCCAGAAATTTTACCATTTAGCCCCCAAGGTTAATTATAACCGTCTATATATGCCGCCCTATATCTTTGATAATTGATAAAAATTTCATAAGAGAATTCTTTCAAAGGGTAAATTCTAGGATAAAGTATCCTTAAAACAGGTTAACCAATTATAAAACAATTTAAAAGGAATAGCCTCATAAAATGGTATGTTTAAAATTATTGAAATAAATATAACGCAAAGGTTAATTAATAGAAATTATACCAGAAGGTCGAGATAGACCTAAGTTACCAGAAATGTTGAATTCTCAACGATCCTTGAAGGGGTAGTTTTAGGATCCAGGATCCTTATGTGTCTGATCTTCGTAGATAGCTTAGTAATTCTGTTGCAAATATTTCATAATGTTAACTGGGATCAAACCCATTAAGCTGGGGATAAGCCCAAATAATAAACTGGGGACAAGCCCAAATAATAAACTAGGGACAAGCCCAAATAATAATCTGGGGACAAGCCCAAAAATAATTTGGGGACAAGCCCAAATAATAAACTGGGGACAAGCCCAAATAATAATCTGGGGACAAGCCCAAAAATAATCTGGTGTTAATCTGGCGACATGGCCCTTGAGAAGAGGTGAAAACCCCTAAGACCTTTAGAATTAATACTGGCGACAAGACCCTTGGGAAGAGGTGAAAACCCCTAAAACCTTAGGAAATGGTACGTCTACCATATATCGTAGGATCCTCCATATAGTGTGTACTGGTCCCGCTGCCCGGACCATACGTTGGATAACGTGCACTCCAGGCGAGAGTGTAGAAACTCTATTTATAAGAAAGGTGAAAACCTTTAAAACTTAGGGGATATGACCATCGGGGGTCATACCCAATCGTGGGAAAAGCCAAAGGAAATAGTAAAGTACCTTATATGTAAAGGAGAGGTGGCCAACCTCTTATACATTGAACCTTTCATTGAAATCTGCATGTTACTTAAAAACTTGGAAAAGATAAATGTTAAGAATATATTATCCTTGGAATAACAAGAATAAAAATGGATAAGTAATCAGATAGATAATACCGATTTTAGGATCCTTGATCCTTTAAGGATAATATTGTTGGGTTTTATACAAGTTTATCAAAGTCAAGTTAACCATATTTAACTAGAAAACACAACGGAAGCTTAGATTTTAAATCTTGTTATGAACATACCAATATGTTAAAACTAAAAACCCAATGAACAAGGATCAATATTACAAGAACAATATACTTATGAAATGTAAAAGTACCTCCTTATACCTTATAAGAAGATGTAGGTTGTTGAAGGGGATGGTGGATGAATGGCAAGCCTCCAAAGAAGAAGACCTCAAGAGTGTGATACCCCAAGCTATTTGTGACAACACCAACTTGATTGCTAGGAATTATGAACACTTAAACAAGCTCACCAAGCTCTCCCAAAACCCCAAATGAGCCGTGAGTTTTTTTTTGGAAGAAAAGAGAGAGGATTTTTGATTCAACTCTTGAATTCAAAATGGGGACAAGATCAAAAATGCATGTCTTGTGAATGGTGGAGTATAAAGAGATGGTCCACACAAAAGGACAAAACATTTGGTTGAACCAAAACCACCACCCACATGGGGTGGCCGGTTTTCCTTTTTTTTTTTTTTTTTTTTTTTTTGTTGTTTTGTTTTAACCATTTAAAACATCTCCTTTTATTTTATAAAACTCATTTTTATAAAATGCACATACATTTATGTAATTATTTAACCAATTAAATAATTAATTTATATAAACAAATTATCCAGATAATTTATTTAAATCCTCAAGTGTGTTTGTTTAGAAAACCAATTTTCTACACACGTAGTGTTCGGTATTCGTTTAAATGATCAAATCATTAAAAGAATACATTTGGTGTCGTCTAGCTTGTTATTGGGTATGACCCGACTTGGATCAAACACAGTTAGCCACATTAGTATAATTATGTGTCTCGGGCATACGTAATTCCAACAATCTCCCACTTGCACGAGATACATAGAAAATTAATGCAAGTGGTGAATACCGCCTAACAACAGTTCACCACCCCTAATGTGTTTGACGAAGTGCCATTCAATAACATCATCCCTTCAAGTCCCTTACTTGATATGATTTAGGTGAATCTATCATTATATCCCTTTGTTACTAGATGTCATGTTGAATCTAAGAGACATAGGTGATCATTCTCTTTACAATTCAACTTTATCAGGCCTTAGACATCTAAACTCTCAACACATAAGAGGAACAAATTCCGTCTTGACTGTATACGCCTCTCACTATCACTTTATACTCCACCCGAGCTCATCCTTATGTACCATCTTTTACGAATAGCGAAGGGGAGAGTCAAAGTGTAATACTCGGTGAAAATCAAGACCCAATATACATCTCAGGTCTAAGGATAATATGAAATTCTCCTTTACTCAAGATTACTAATGATCAAGTCAATCGACTCCATGTAGTAATATTGAGAGCGGGTCAGTCCAATATTTGTATCCCACAAATATCTATGAACTTTGGCAGCAAACCTATGCTCCATATTCATTTCTTATGAATATCCACCAAACCTAGTTCATAATAGTCTTGCTTCATATTTGTTCCCACAAATGTGATCGACTACGGACTTTTAGAATAAGATAACTTATTCATGGATTAAACATGCAAAATTAGAATTTAACTCAAGATTCCATAATCATATAAAAGAGTTAAATTACAAAAGTCTTTTAAACTTTAATACAAAATAGATCAAATCCAATTACTAGAATATCGAAGTCCTAAGCCACTCGCATGACGCTCATGTTTCGGTCTTTCTAGGAGCTTCGTGAATGGATCCGCAAGATTTTGATCAGTTCCAACTTTGCGAATACATATCTTTCCTTTTTCAACTTCATCCCTTATGTAGTTGAATCTCCGCTCTATGTGCCTTGTCTTTTGGTGTGAACGAGGTTCCTTGATTTGTGCAATCGCACCCTCGTTGTCACAAAAGATTTCTAGGGGGTCTTGAATGGAAGAGACCACCCCTAGATCAGTAATGAATTTCTTCAACCATGCAGCTTCCTGAGCTGCCAATGAAGCGGCGATGTATTCTGATTCTGTAGTGGACAATGCTACCACTTCCTGTTTTGAGCTCTTCCAAGAGACAGCTCCTCCATTAAGAGTGAACACATACCCAGATTGTGATCGAGAATCATCTCGATCAGTTTGGAAGCTCGCATCTGTGTAACCTTTTATAGCGAGTTCCTCTTCACCAGATCCATATATCAGAAACATATCCTTAGTTCTCCTAAGGTATTTCAATATGCTCTTAACAGCCATCCAATGACTGTCTCCTGGATTCTGTTGGTATCTGCTTGTCATGCTCAAAGCGCATGACACATCCGGTCTAGTACATATCATCGCATACATGATGGATCCTATAGCAGAAGCATATGGGATTTGTTTCATCATGTCTTGCTCACCCTTTGAGCTTGGACATTGAGCTGAACTCAATATGGTCCCTCTTTGAATAGGTACAAAACCTTTCTTGGAGTTTTCCATCTTGAACCTTTTCAAGATCTTATCAATGTATGTACTTTGGTTCAAACCTATCAAGCGCCTTGACCTATCCCTATAGATCTTTATTCCCAAAATATAGGCAGCTTCACCAAGATCCTTGATGGAAAATCTACTTCCAAGCCAAGCCTTAACGCTTTCCATGGTTGGAATGTCATTTCCAAATAGTAGAATGTCATCGACATACAATACTAAGAAGGTAATTATACTCCCACTAGCTTTCTTATACACACAAGCCTCATCAGCGTTCTTGATGAATCCAAAACTTTTGATTTCTTCATCAAAACGATGATTCCAAGTTCTAGATGCTTGTTTCAATCCATAGATTGATTTCTTTAACTTGCATACTTTATTAGGATGTTTTGGATCGACAAAACCTTCAGGCTGAACCATATAGACATCTTCCTCAAGATATCCATTTAGGAAAGCGGTCTTGACATCCATTTGCCAGATTTCATAATCATAATGTGCAGCTATGGCAAATAATATCCTAATAGACTTTAGCATTGCCACAGGCGAAAAAGTTTCATCATAATCAACCCCTTGAGTTTGAGTGAAACCTTTAGCTACAAGTCTTGCTTTATAAGTATCCAAGTTTCCATGCATATCAGTTTTCCTTTTGAAAACCCACTTACTTCCAACAGCTTTGGAGTTGAGTGGTGGTTCAACCAATTCCCAAACTTGGTTGTCATACATGGATTGCATCTCAACGTTCATGGCTTCAAGCCATTTGTCACAATCATTCTTGGACATTGCATCACGGTATGTGGTCGGTTCATCCGAATCTACCACGTAGCAACCTTCTACAAAAAATCCATATTTTTCAGGTGGATTGCTAATTCTACCAGATCTGCGAACGTTTTGTGTGTTTTGATCAACCACTTGATCACTTTCAACAACCTCTTGTTGAGTGCTAGTATCAACCAATTGTGTATCATCTTGTGATTCTTGATCCTCATCAAATTTCACTGTTCTACTATTAGTTCCTTCCTCAAGGAACTTAGTTTCCAAGAACTTACCCTTTCGAGCAATAATAACATTTTGCTCACTAGGATCGTAAAAGTAATATCCTAAATCATCTTTAGGATAACCTATAAAGATACACTTAGTGGATCGGACTTCTAATTTGTTTGGGGTGTATTGCTTTACATAAGCTTCACAACCCCAAACTTTTAAGAATGATAGCGATGGAGCCTTTCCATGCCATACTTCAAAAGGTGTCTTCTCCACTTTCTTGGTTGGAGCCATATTCAATATGCGAACAGCGGAAAGTAAAGCATAGCCCCAAAATGATAGAGGTAAAGTGCTTCTAGCCATCATCGATCGAACCATATCTAATAGGGTACGATTTCTCCTTTCAGACACACCATTATGTTGTGGTGTTCCAGGTGGAGTAAGTTGTGAAATAATTCCACAACTCTTAAGATGATCTTGAAAAACACCACTTAGGTATTCACCTCCTCTATCACTACGAAGTACTTTGATTGTTGTCTTAAGTTGTCTTTCTACTTCAGTTTTGAAGTCTTTGAACATTTCAAAAGCTTCATCTTTGTGTTTCATTAAGTACACATAACCATATCGACTATAATCGTCAATAAAGGTAATGAAGTATCTTTCACCATTCCTAGTCATTGGTCTAAAAGGACCACATACATCCGAATGTATGATACCCAATAATTCTTTTGACCTTTCAAAAGTCTTATTAAAGGGTTGCTTTGTCATTTTGCCTTGTAAACAAGATTCACATACATCAAATGAATCAAACTCATTGGTTTCTAGAATACCACTCTTGCGAAGAGTTTGCATGCGATTCTTGCTTATATGTCCAAGGCGACAATGCCAAAGATAGGAATCACCCAAGTCTTTCTTGAGTTTCTTGGTGTTGACATTATACATTGAACTACTATGTGACATACCACTTTGATCTATTTCATATATACCATTCATGGGTATAGCTTTAAAATAAAATATGCCATTCATCAAAACATGAATATCATAATCAATAAACTTAAGATCAAAGCCACATTGTTTTAAAAGGGACACGGAAATAATGTTTCTCCTTAACTTAGGAGCATACAAAACATTTTTCAAAATTACTTCCAAACCACTTGGAAGCTTTAACATGTAGTCTCCTTGAGCTTGGACTTCAACTCTTGCTCCATTGCCCATAAAGAGACTAATGTCCCCTTTGTTGAGTTGCTTACTTCTTTTGAACCCCTGCAACAAATTGCAAATGTGAGTTCCACATCCGGTATCAAGTACCCATGTATTTGAAGAAATAACATTTAGTTCAACATATATAGTAAAGATAATACCTGAGGTTTGCTCCGCATCCCTCTTATCTTTTAACGCTTTGAGATAGGTCGGACAATTTCTTTTCCAATGACCTATCTCTCCACACTCAAAGCATGGATCTTGCGTCGCAACCTTTTGCTTCTTTTCCTTCGGTTTGTAGGGCGTGATGGCTTTCCTCTTTCCCTTTCCTTGGACGTGGCCCTTGCCCTTAGCAACACTTGCTTTGGGGTTGGAGTTATGTCCCCTTTTGCCTTCATTGATTGTTAGAACGGGTAAAACCCTTTTACCCATTCCCCGCTTCGGCCGTTCTTAGCATTGCGTGAAGCTCTCCAATGCTTTTGTCCCACCCATTCATGTTATAGTTCATGACAAAGGTTTCAAACCTTTTGGTCAAAGAGTTGAGGATCAAATCCGTAGCCAACTCATTAGAGACGGGACAATTCAACCTACGAAGCTTTTCAATGTAGCTTTTCATCTTTAGGACATAAGATGAGACGCTTTGGGTTTCCTCCATACGACATGCATGAAACGCTCGAACCGTTTCGAAACGTTCCGCTCTAGCTTGTTGAAGGAACATTTCCTTCAATTGAGTTATCATGTCGTATGCCCCATGATGCTCGAAATCCTTTTGGATTTCGGGAATCATAGTTCCCAACATGAGGCAAGAGGCTTGCACCGAATCTTTGGTGTACTTAACCCAATCGTAATAAGCCTCCTCATCTTCCACGTTAGGCTCGTCGGGAATGGGATCGTCTAAGACATATGATATCTCTTCTTGCTTGAGAACTATTCTCAAGTTGCGATACCAATCCATAAAGTTATTATGGTTTAGACGATCCTTTTCAAGGATGGTTCTTAAGGATAGGTTACGGGTGTTATGGGTAGAGGTGTTTGCATTGTTAGCGGCCATCTACAAAATTTAACAAAGTTTTATTTTAGTATTATAAACAATTTAATTATTAATACCCTTTTATTCCAAATTTTAAAATAATAATTAAATTCTAGAATCCAACGATAAATCAAATTTCGGTTAGGTGACCTTTATCCCGTTATTTGATTTAACAAGGTAGTCAACCTTGACAATTGCAACCCTTTGCAACTTCTAGACGTATGGGACCATTCGAAATCCTTATTTCGTGTTGGCATGTTTATCCCATCAACACCATTGGACCCCATGCTTAGGTGACCTTTATCACATGGTTTCCAATTCAAGTCGTCCTACTTGTATAAACATGTAAGATTAACATACAAGTGGTTAGGTGACCTTTATCCCACAAATATGTTAATATTACCTTAAGTATATTAGTTTGCTCTAAAATGGTTAGGTGACCTTTATCCCATTTAAAGTTTCCTAATACGTTAAGTGTCTTACAAAAGGATGGTGTTAGACTTGTTTCCTTGGTAATTATGAAAAAGGGATTTTTAAGTTTTCCAATATTCTAGTATGAAAAACATTATGCCATATCCTAACATGCATTTAGAAATATGGCGATTTTGAAAACCAATTTTCAAGGTTCTAGTTATAATAAAACCAATTTTATTATATGTGAGTAATCGCTTAGTTTTAATAAACCCATTTAATTTAAACTAATTGACGCGATATTACCAAATATATATTAGAACCCGTTTTATGCTTGTTGTCGTTCCTATGTGACGGTTTGGATATCCTAATATCTATCAACCACACATTACATAAAGTAAAACAAACAACCAAGCATACACATGCAAAATATAGTCATAACCGAGAACCGCTAAGTTTGACCATACTTGTTAGCCGAAACAAGTATAGGTCATAAGTCTCACCTAAGGGACAAAACAAGACACAAGGATGGAATGTTGACTCCCACTTGACCTTGCATCCAAATGCTTCAAGTATCCTTTCCAAGTTGTTGTGTTCTTGTTGGGCTTGTAAATGGGCTCCAAACTTCCAAAAGTCTTCTTGGGCCCAAGAGTGAAATTTATGGGCCTAATGGGCTTGAATCCCATGATGGGCCGGTGAGGCCCAACAAGCCCAAAATTTCGGTCCAAGGCCCAAATCCACCAATTCTTGCATCTTCAATTTTTACAAAATGTATCCTAATACATATTTTTCTAAAAAAGGAAAATGCAACTAATCTATTTATTACAAACCAATTTATGAATAAATAAATTACACAAGCCTAAGATTATGAATTATTACAACCATATTGAATAATAAACATAATCAACATACAAAAAAAAAACAACAATCAACACATCCAAGGTCTCGGTTTCGGTTATGACACAATCAAACATACCAAATGTTCTAAGCATGCAACCTAAGCAACCAATGCCCAAAATCACCAAAAGGAATCGGCCCCTCCCCCCCCAAGAGGCTACGGCCCATCCCCCCCCCCAAAAAATTTTGCAATTTTGATATTTCAACATCCAAATGTTAAATGGTTTCCTAAGATCTTTGCATGCATGTCAAGATCTTACAAAACCATGAGGGGTAAAATCCACCGAAATTTCGGACCCCTTTTTCACCCATGAAAAAACCGAAATCTATGAACACAAAAGAAGCATAAGTCCTTGTAACCGGCTCTTGATGCCATTGTTGGGTTTTATACAAGTTTATCAAAGTCAAGTTAACCATATTTAACTAGAAAACACAACGGAAGCTTAGATTTTAAATCTTGTTATGAACATACCAATATGTTAAAACTAAAAACCCAATGAACAAGGATCAATATTACAAGAACAATATACTTATGAAATGTAAAAGTACCTCCTTATACCTTATAAGAAGATGTAGGTTGTTGAAGGGGATGGTGGATGAATGGCAAGCCTCCAAAGAAGAAGACCTCAAGAGTGTGATACCCCAAGCTATTTGTGACAACACCAACTTGATTGCTAGGAATTATGAACACTTAAACAAGCTCACCAAGCTCTCCCAAAACCCCAAATGAGCCGTGAGTTTTTTTTTGGAAGAAAAGAGAGAGGATTTTTGATTCAACTCTTGAATTCAAAATGGGGACAAGATCAAAAATGCATGTCTTGTGAATGGTGGAGTATAAAGAGATGGTCCACACAAAAGGACAAAACATTTGGTTGAACCAAAACCACCACCCACATGGGGTGGCCGGTTTTCCTTTTTTTTTTTTTTTTTTTTTTTTTTTTTGTTGTTTTGTTTTAACCATTTAAAAACATCTCCTTTTATTTTATAAAACTCATTTTTATAAAATGCACATACATTTATGTAATTATTTAACCAATTAAATAATTAATTTATATAAACAAATTATCCAGATAATTTATTTAAATCCTCAAGTGTGTTTGTTTAGAAAACCAATTTTCTACACACGTAGTGTTCGGTATTCGTTTAAATGATCAAATCATTAAAAGAATACATTTGGTGTCGTCTAGCTTGTTATTGGGTATGACCCGACTTGGATCAAACACAGTTAGCCACATTAGTATAATTATGTGTCTCGGGCATACGTAATTCCAACAAATATATCCTTTCAGGATATTGGATCCTGATTAGAAAAAGTACTTCTTTAGGTGGATAGCATTCCAGCTCTTGGTAGTCTATTGCCTTCCATTGTGATCAAATGATATGCCCCCTTTCCTACTTCTGACTCAATCTGATAAGGTCCTTCCCATTTGGGCGCTAGTTTCCCATCAGCCAGATTTGCTGTGTTTTGGAAGGCTTTCCTCAATACTAGATCTCCTTCTTAAAATCTTCTAACTCTGATATTTTTGTTGTATGCCCCAGCTACCCTTTGTTGATAAGTTTCCATTCTAATCTTTGCTAGGTCTCTGAGTTCTTCTATAGTATCCAAGTCTTCAAGAAGGATTCCTTCGTTAGCTTCAGGATCACGGATGCTAGTTCTTGTAGTAGGGACCACCATTTCTGTCGGAATTACTGCTTCTGATCCAAACACCAAAGAGAGGGGTGTTTGGCCTGTTGCATTTTTGGGCGTAGTTCTGTCGGCCCAAAGAACATAAGGAAGTTCTTCAGTCCATTTTCCCTTTTTGGATCCTAGTTTCTTCTTTAGATTGTTGATGATGATCTTGTTGCTAGACTCTACTTAGCCATTGGCTTGAGGATGAACCGGAGTGGAAGTAATCATTTTGATGCCCCAACTGTCACAAAAGTTAGTGGTTCTCTTCCCGATAAACTGGGAACCATTGTCACAAATAATTTCAGCGGGAATACCAAATCTAGTTATAATATTTCGTTTAATAAAAGATATTACTTCCTTTTCTCGGACTTGTACAAACGCTTCTGCCTCAATCCATTTGGAGAAGTAGTCAGCCATAGCAAGCATAAAGACCTTTCCACCTGGTGCTTTTGGCAGTTTGCATACAATATCCATACCCCATTTCATGAAAGACCATGAGAAGGATATAGGATATAGAGGTTCTGCTGGTTGATGAAGGATATTCGCATGTCTTTGACAAGCATCACATTTCTTTGAATATTCCACCGCATCCTTTTTCATTGTTGGCCAGAAGTATCCAGTTCTAAGTATTCTGGAAAATAGTGCTCTCCCACCTGTGTGATTACCGCAATCTCCTTCATGGAAATCCTTGAGCACTTCTTGGATTTCAGGATCCTCGATGCATCTTAAATATGGACCTGCAAGAGATTTTCTATATACCATATCATTTAACAAAATATATTGGGATACCTTGAGTTTGAAGGACTTGGGATTCTCTGTGGCTGGAATTTCTCCAGTCTGAATGTAGTTCTTGATTGGATGGATCCATGATCCTTTATTGTTTGAGGATAAAGGATCCCAGAGTACGACTTCTTTATCATTTCTTATCTCTCCCACCTCCTGTTCTTCTATTGCTGGCGAGAGAATGTGGATCATTGGGATTTTCAAATCTTCAGGAATCTTCAGAGATGAGGCTAAGTTTGCTAAGGCATCTGCCCCAGCGTTTTCTTCCCTCGATACCTGTGTTATACTAAATATTTCGAAGGATTTTGACAATTCCTTCACAATATCTAAATATTTCATTAGTTTTTCACCTTTAACAGCATACGAGCCGTTAAAGTGGTTAGTTATTAATAATAAATCTACATAAACTTGAAGATACCTGATCCTCATGCTTTTGGCTAATTTCAAACCTGCGATTAAAGCCTCGTATTCTGCTTCATTGTTTGTTGTCTGGAACTCACAAGCTATGGATTGGGGTAATATGTCCCCCTGTGGCGATTTCAGTAGGATCCCTAATCATATTCCCCTTACGTTAGATGCTCCATCTATAAAGAGTATCCAAGGATCCTTGGTCTTTTCTAGTTGTTGGACTTCCAAGTCGGCCTCTTTTTGTAGATCACTAGTGAAATCAGCCACAAAGTCCGCTAGCGCTTGAGACTTGATTGCTGTTCTCGGCTCACATTGGATATCATATGCACTCAATTTTACAGTCCACTTAGCCATTCTACCTGACAACTCTGGTTTTCTAAGAACATTATTTACAGGAAAGTTAGTTATCAAAATAATAGGATGAGTTTCAAAATAATGTCTTAATTTAGTGGAAGCCATAATAAGTGCAAGAATTAGTTTTTCTAAATGAGAATACCTGGACTCCGCATCTAGAAGACTTTTACTTACATAGTATACAGGATGTTGTTCACCTTCATGATCCTTTACCAAGACTGCACTCACTGCATTTCCTGAGACTGCAAGATACAAATACAAGGATTCTCCATCCACAGGCTTCATTAGGGCTGGAGCTGAGGATAAGTAATCCTTCAGTGCTGTAAGTGCAGCTTCATGCTTTGCAGTCCATTCGAATTTCTTGTTCTTTCTAAGAATATCATAGAAGTCTTTGCACTTCTCGTGGGATCTTGAAATGAATCTATTCAAGGCAACTATTCTACCGGTGAGTCTCTGAACGTCTTTGGCATTTGTAGGAGATTTAAGATTGACAATGGCTTCGATTTGCTCCGGACTTGCTTCAATTCCTCTCTTTGTGACCATATATCCTAGAAACTTTCCAGCTTTAACACCGAAGTGGCATTTGGACGGATTTAGTTTCATGTTATAGTGGTAAAGGATATTGAATGCTTCCTCGAAGTCTCCAAGGTGATCCTCAGCTTTCTTTGACTTCACTACCATGTCATCTATGTAGACTTCTATAGTCTTACCCAACTGATCCTTAAACATCATGTTGACTAATCTTTGGTATGTTGCCCCTGCATTTCTTAGTCCAAATGGCATAGCAGTATAACAATATATGCCGGTTGGAGTCATGAATGCTGTATCTTCTTGATTAGATGGTTCAATCTGAATTCATTGGAATCCAGAGGAAGCATCCATAAAGGTAAGCATTTCATGTCCAGACGTTGCATCCACCATGTAATGAGAAAGGATCTTTGGGGCATGCCTTGTTTAAATCGGTAAAATCAACACACACCCTCCACTTTTCATTCTTTTTTGAAACAACGACCACATTAGCTAGCCATCGAGGATATTGAACCTCTCTGATCATACCGGCCTTAAGAAGTTTTTCAACTTCTTCTTGTATGATCTTGTTCCTCTCAGGAGCGAACTTCCTTCGCTTCTGATGGACGGGTTTTACAGATAAATCAAGGCCGAGTTTATGAGTGATTACCTCTTTTGAAATACCTGTCATATCCGAGTTCTTGAAAGCAAAAGTGGATCTTCTTCGCGATAAGAAGGATACTATATCCTCCTCGATCTTACTGTGGATATTGGATCCTAGGAACACCTTTATTTCTGAATCTTCGGGGTCCAATGATACTTCTTTAAGGTCTTTCTCCCGAGCCTCCAGCACGTTCCTAGGATGTTGCTGTAATTGCTATGCTATGGTTGGCTTGGCTGTTGGCTTCATTGACGATGAATAATAGTTTTTGGCCTCCGCTTGATCACCTACTATCTTCACGACTCCCTAAGGGGTTGGTAGCTTGATACATTGGTGATATGTTGAGGCTACCGCTTTCATTCCATGGAGCCAAGGCCTACCTAAAATAACATTGCAACAGGAGAGGTTATCTATAACACAAAATATTTGATATGAATTTAACCCTTCGATATAGATTGGCAAGTTGATGTCCCCCAATGTCTTTTTAGTTTCGCCACTGAAGCCGACCAGCACCGACGTTCTAGGAACGATTTCGGAATTCGGGATGTTCATCTTCTTCAGGACATCATGTTGGATAATGTTGACCGAGCTGCCACCGTCCACTAGGATCCTGCGCACATAATGGTTAGAGATAAATAAAGTAATAATCAAACCGTCTTGATGAGGATCCTGGATGTTCAGCTTGTCTTCTTCGTCGAAGAAGATTCTTTTGTCTGTTGTTAATGTTGTTGACACTATCGGATGATCCCCGTTATCCATCTTGATCTCCTTGGAAAGTCTTTTTACTGCGGAGAAAGAAGTTCCACATATGTCTGATCCTCCAGAGATGAAACTGACTGCTTGCGTATCCAGCTTGTCCTGAGGAAGATCCTGGATCTTTGATTTGAAAAAGATTCTCTGATCAGTCATTCGAGTATTGGGGATGAGCGGTCTTCTTTCATCATCCAACTCGAGCTTCTCTACGGAATTCTCTTTGATGGTACACGAATCTTTAAATAGATCATTATCTCTGGAGACGAAGTTGATCACATGAGCATCTGGTGGCGGTGGTGTCGCTTTCTGTGGAAGATCTTCAGGATCCTGGATCTTAGATTTCTTTCTTCCCAAGAGTTCTTTAAAGTGACCTTTGCTCAGAAGGTACCTAATTTCTTTCCTTAAGGCGATGCACTCGTCTGTTGCGTGGCCAAAATCTTCGTGGAAAGCGCACCACTTAGACTTGTCCTTGAAGCCGACAACCTTTTCATTTTTTCTGGTCCACCTTGCTTTTTCTCCCAAATCCTTCATGGCACAAATCAAGCCATGAGTGTCTACAGAGAAACAATAGTCGGAGATGCAAGGATAGTCTTCGCTGTCTTCTCCTTCTTCAACTGCCTGTACGTTCTGATTGTTGAACTTGGCATACGGCTTCGCATTGTTGTTCCTGTTCCAGGATCCTTTATCCTTCTCAAGAGTTTCTTGTTTCATCTGTCCACCGAGATGATCCTGGATCTTTTTATCTTCTTCTAAGCAGATGTATCTCAATGCTCTGCTTCTGACTTCATCTAATGTCCTTCATGGAGTCATCACTAAATCATCATAAAAAGGGGAGCTCTTTTGAATTCCCATCTTGAATGCTTCAACAGCAGTAGTCATATCAAGGTTTGGGATTTCTAGAGCTTCCTTTCCCAACCTCGTAACGGAATCCCTAAGGGATTCATCACTGGTTTGGATAACACGATACAAATCACTGGTCAACCTCTCAAATTTCCGACTATAGGAAAATTGAGTGTTAAAAAATTTAACTAAATGAGAGAAAGATGTAACCGAGAAAGGGGGAAGACTTAGCAGCCATTTTAGTGCAGCTCCCGTTAATGTGGCTCCAAATACTTTACAAAGGCAAGCCTCTTTGAGTTTCTCAGGTACAGGATTAATTTCCATTCTCTCCCGATATTGGGCAACATGTTCCTCAGGATCTGTGCTCCCATCATACGTCTTCATGTTGGGAGTTTGAAACCGCTTCGGGATTCAGCATCACATATGGGCGGAGTGAATCTGGATAATTTGTGACTTCCCTCCAGTATTTCAGGGATTGGACGTATCACTCCCAGGACACTGGATATCATATCCTTTAGCTTCTGTAATTCTCTGGCCTTGGACTGGTTGATACCTGAATCTTGCATGGGAACATGGTTAGTATCTAAAGATATAGGATCGTACCAGTTACCTCTCTGCTGGGTGGAGTTTGGTATTCCAAATGAGTATCTGGGATAAGAGGAGTCAGCAATCGGAGTAGGTCCTCCAGAAGCTATGGTCTTCATGGGGATTATATCTCCTTCATGAACTTCGGAGGATCGTTGATGTTGGACGCCTGAGGATCCTTGATTCTGAAATAAGGATCCTTGCTGAGGATACGTTCCAGTAGATCCCGACGGAAAGAAGGTTGACTCTTGTCGATAATATGAGGATCCTTGGCTTTGCTGACCCATGGATCCTTGATGGAAGTTAGATGACATTGGCTGATCTAACGAGAATCCTTGAGCTTGTTGACTCACGGGCCTCTGTTGATGAGTAGAGGATCTTGGCTGAAAGAGTGAGGATCCTTGAGCCTAGCGACCCATGAACCCTTGTTGAAGGATAGAGGATCCTGGCTGAAACATTGAGGATCCCTAAGCCTGTTGACCCATGGACCCTGGTTGGAGGATGATGATCCTTGCGAGAACTGTGCCATGGATTTTGGACAGCTGAAATTCAACATCCTGGGCATCAAGGGGGTGAGATCCTCTGCTGGCCTCTTGTTCTTCTTGAGATCCTCTATCTCACGTAGGATCTTCTGATTAGTCTTACTCTGCTGCTCCATGTATGCTTTAACCTACGAAAACATAGGTGAAACATCACTGTTAGTACTAACCACCGGGGCAGCAGCGGCAGTTTTCGAGCTCTGGAGACTGGTAGTTGCGTCTTGCTTCCAGCAGCAACAACCCTTGGTGCTCCCGTGATTGGCGGAGGCAGCGGTAGCAAAGTCCTCGACGAGAGAGGGATCGTAGCCGGCATGGTTGATGAAGCAGAGGATGATTGAGAGGCCATTGATGATGATATGGGTATGAAAAAGTTGAGAATGATAATAATTATATGGATTATAGCACCAATTGCCCCACGGTGGGCGCCAAATTGTTTAGGACAAAATCTGCTAAGGATAATGTATCCAAATCTGTTATGTGAGGTTTAGTGTTAAAATGATAACAACGAATGTATATATGAAATCTTGATGAATTCAGCAATTATATGAATGAAATAGAGATAAACACTGTGATATGATTACGAGGGAAAAAGCCCTTAACCAAAATAGTCTTACTTCGGTCAAAACTTATCGAGGTAATCGTTGGTAAAATAGCTCCGGTCAATGATTAATAGGATAATCTTTGGTCGAAGTACTTTAGTCAATGATCAACAAGGTAACCTTTGGTCGATGAGTATATGGTTATCTTGGTCTCCAGCACAAAAAACCCCCGGACGGTGAAAACTATCACCGTTGAATTTATTGATTAATAAAGAGTGATTACAAGTGTTTGTGGAGTATACGATCGAGACTACAAGGAAAGCTAGTGTGTAGAGAGAGTGTTTAGTTCTGCTCTAGTGTGTGTAAGTACATGTGTGTTTCTAGCTCGATCATATCTCGTATAAATAAGATAATAACAATAACAATATTCCCTATCTATTCGGAAGTCTTCTACTTAGCCGCTCCACGACCTTTGACCACGTGCCAATAGCCACCCAGTAGCGATATAAGCGAGAGAACGAGTCTTATAGCCGTTATTGATATTAACGCGTTCATCCTCACATTAGTTAATCCATAATCAGCTATATTGAAGTAGGATCCTGGATCCATGCTCCAGCTAAAGGTTGTCTTGTGAAGATAAATGATGCAAGTTCGTCTTACAGTTGATATACATGTCTAACACATCACCATACTAAATGCAATCATTAGTAAACAAACAATACCGAGGATCGTCGATCCTTTATATCCTGATGTATATTTCAAGGATAAACTATCCATAAGACAGTCAAGGATAAAGGATCCTCAGTATAAAAATCGTGGCCTAACTATTTTCTAATTCGTTAACTCATTCGTTATAGCGAATTGCCTCTGATTCGTTATGTGATCTACCTTAATTAATTATCCTGATTCGTCCCTTATCATCATCTGATTCGTCATTCCAATTCGTCATCTGAACATGACTTAATTCCTTATCTGGTTCGCTATCCTAGTTCGTTAGCATAATTCGTTATCTTGACATAACGAACTGGATGAGCTAATTCGTTATCTTCCTCCTTAATGAATCACTTGACGAATTGCTTCTAATTCATTAACTCCCCGTTAACGAATTACCTCTAATTTGTTAACTTCCCATTAACGAATTACCTCTAATTCGTTAACCTCCCGTTAACGAATTAGGGTTAGGTCAGAGAATGTCAGAAACATTCTCTGACACATCATTCTCGTACCCGCCGCCTTTCCGGCGTCGTCGCCGGAAAACCGCGGCTTCACCGGAAAAACGAGATCTGACTCGTTTTCCACCGTTTTTCACAGTTTTTCATCCCGTTCGATCCAGATCTGAGCTAGGGCGACCCCTAAGCTCACCTTAGGTTCGATTTATACCCGATTCCATCCGGATCTTGTGACTTTAACGGTTTAAAGGTTTCGGCTCGTCGTTTCGCGATTAGATCTAACGGGTTTGGATCTCTACAATATCATACTATCATTACCTCGAGTTGATGCTCGGTTTCTATCTTGATTCGGCTAGAGAAAGGAGAGAAAGGAGAGAAATTAGAGAGGGAGCTTAAGTGTGTGTTTTGGTGGTGTATGGAATATGTGTAAATGAATGATTAAATGGGTAATTAAGGTTTATATAATTATGGATCATGGGCTTAAGCCTATGGTCTTTCCTTCCTTCCTTCCTTCATAACCCAAGTCCATAACCCATATCTATTTAACCCAACACTAGCCCGACTCATAATAACTCATATTTTCATTTTATTAACCGAAACTAGAAAAAGGGATGTTACACATAAGGTTTTCTGTAGGTTCCTTCCAGCCGGATCTTCACATGAGTATCTCGTAACACGTAGGTGCGGAATCCCTACGTAATACGATACGAGCGTAAGATGTATAATACGTTAAAACCAAACACAAACACACGTTACAATACTAATAAACACGTTGTATTGCAACACTTCAACACATGATTTCAAATCACAAATACAAGTTCTGGAATCATTAAACAAAACAAGCCGTAAGTTGAGGTTATATAATCCTCGACAACTTCGCCTAACATGTTAGGCGAAGTTGTCCTAACTTCGCTTGTCCACAAGTTCGCTTACATCAGGCGAACTTGTGTAACAATATATCAAATACTAAATCAAACAATCTAACACTATTACAGACACATACAAAATGCCAGATACTGAACTACTGACACGATGCACCAACAGACTCCCCCTTGGCAGTAGCTTTATATCTCTATCATCAATCACATGTCTTGTAATCCCAAAAATCTCGTGTCACCCATCTTCAAGCATGAACGCCCTCTCTGACACAAACAGAAACCACTCTCTGATATTTCTTGGCTTCATCTTTCCATGCAGGAATATAGAAAATCTTTTTCTCGTTTAGCACCTGCAAGTCAGCTTGAGACAAATTTAACAAGTGCATGGGATCATACACTCTCAGAACTTCTTGTTCATCTTCATCCTCCATAACCGCTTCAGCTGTTTCACTATCAACATACCACCACTTAAGATTCTTTAAGACATCCTTGGGCATTGGTTTCATCGGCACTTCTTTCAAATACCGGATCGGCTTATACTTCATTACCATCCAAGGTTTGCCATCAGCTCGCATTCCTCTTTCCTTATCTTCAACAAGCTTCCCTTTCTGCGGCTTTAACAACTCAAACTTTTTCTCTTTTACACTTTCTTTCCACACAATCTTCCCAATAATTCTGACCATATTATCATCACTTCTATTAATCAACCCCAATTTCGCCAAATCCTTCACCTCACACTCAGGAAAGGTATTAAGAGATCTTAACATCCTCTTAAAGTACTAAATCCCATTAAAACGTTTAATCACAAATAATCTCAACTGCTCATCATACAACCAGCATATAATACCCTTCTTCGATTCAGCATACCCTTTGATATTATAACTCTTCTTGAACATGGTTGAGACCGCTGAGGATACGTTCCCATTCCGACTCATCACTTTCCATATATTGACCCACATTTGCCTTATCAACGTCTGGGATATCGTGTTCAACACTGTCATCAACAATCTCTCCCTCTTCAATCTCCCTATCAATCACAATCTCAGCTCCTATCTTTTCAATCTCCTCAACTGGCAGCACATCGTCATCACCCACAACATCATCATCCACCATTTCCTCATCATCCACCACCACAACATCTTCACCCCCTGATCCACCTGCTGTACCAGTTGACTCCCCTGAGATGTGGAAGTCCCAAGAGTTTGTTCAGTTCTTGGCAACTCACCACCTGCACCTTTCGATGCATTGGGATCATCGTCTCTATCATGACTTTTCTTTGTTCTCAACTCATCGCCCTTGCAGCTCGTCTCCCCCCTGAGATGCTAAGAACTGTTTTAAAGCATCAAAAAGTTTACCGTGCTCAACAAGGAGGGACGACTGAATCTGATTTTCTGCAACAAGGCGTTGGATAGCTTGAGTTTAGATCAGATTGATTCTTGATTGTTCAGCCACCACCCTTTCAAGAGCCGCTATCCTTTCAGAATCAGATAAGGTAGCATCAAAATCAAACCGCATATGAGAAACGTCTTGAGCATAAGGTGGAGGTATTCCCAAACTAGCTGGATTATCTGAAGCAGGCTGAAAAGTAATCGCGGGTGGTATTCTGACAGTTAACCCCGCAGTAGCAACTAATGTCGACTCAACAAATCTTGCAACAACCTCCGATGGAGTAAGGGTAGGAGATGGCAAGGAAACTATCTCTGGAGTCGAAAACTGAAATGTGGTAGGTGGAATGCCAAATGATGATGATGTAGTTATCATGGGAGCACTTGAGATGATCGGTCCTGTCACAGTCATCGACGCAGGAACCATAGTCATACCAGATAGAGCGGGTGGGGAGAAACGCACCACCCTTGAGCTTTCACCAGCTCCCGAACCTTCACCAGTTCTGACTCTTTTCGATTGACGTATCAACTGGTCTAACTCCTCCTCAAAGTCAGATTCACTGTCATCCGAGTCTTTCTTTCTTTTTCCATGTATTCTTTCCTGGCTGACCAGAATCTGTTGTGCTTCAGCAAAATCATCAGCGGAGGAGTCAGAGTCGGTTCTCTCAGACACTGCTACAGACGTAGCTACAATCGATACATTTACACCAGAAACCTCTGCTACTGAGACTTGAATCTCTGCAGCAGGATCAACTCGCTCCATATCAAAGAACCCGTGGCCACCAAAAGCAGCTTCAAGATCTACCTGTTCCTCTGGAGCCACAACAGGATCAGCAGGCAATGCTTGCTGTACCACAGGTGGTGGTTGAGGAACATCAGCCTATTGCGGTGCCGGGTCCCGAAATTCATCTCCAAGAGGAGCAACATAAGCAGGATTTATCAAATAACCAAATAATGGAGTATGCCGCGGACAAAGCTCTGGTTTACTGCGTGCACTCGACGACCTGCACTGCGCAAAGATCCTCTTGCTTACACTCTCAACATATCGAATGGGACGGCGCTGAGGTAGTGTAGGGGCTACACGATTCAAGATCATCTGTAAGAATCTTGGGTACATTAAGAATCTTTCACGAGCAACCGCGCGTCTCTGACGATCGATTTCATAAAACACCATCTGACTGAAGCTGTACGGCTTGTTGTAAGTCAGGGCGGTCATGGCAGATTGCATCGTCGCTTCCATACCGTCAGTACCAGCTTTACGACCCGACATGCACACAATCAATACGTGCATCAGAAAACGCCACTGATCCAGTAAGAACCCCTTTCTCCTCTGTGTGTCACCCAATGGACCCGAATAACCCATACGGAGAAATGCACCATCTCTGAATGGAGCTGGAAAATCCGTTGGATCATCTATAGTTTCAGCCCCGAACTACAAAGCAGCCCTGATCTGATTTGCTGAGAACTGCACCACCTGATTGTTCACTGTGGCGATAACCGGAGGCTCAACTCTACAGTCATACTCTACCGTTCACCAGAAATCTTCAATATTCGGTAGAGAAATAGGGAGAGTTGTAGTAATTGCGTGGAAGATACGTAAGCGAACAAGGAAGGAGATGATCTCGCGATAATCATCGACACCACTAGCATCAGATCCAACGTGATATACATGTTGTGACCCGGAAAGAATTGTCGGTTGTTGTCACCACCTTCGTCACCACCAGCACCACTAGCTCCTGTTACAACAGCCATATCTGCACAACAAACGGTCTAAGTTAGAACATCAACAAAGCAGATCATAACTTTGCCTGTTACCATGAGCGAAGTTATGATAACTTCTAAAATGTGCAGTTGAAGTTATACATATGGCGAAGTTGCGTACAACCTCGCCTTTACCTTAACTTCGCTTGATAACAGATTAAAACTTTTAAGTTAACAAGATAAGCAGTAGGCGAAGTTAAGTATAAGGCGAAGTTGAGGATAACTTCGCCTAATACTAACTTCGCTCCTAAACAACTTAGAATAATTAATTAAATACAATCAGGCGAAGTTAAGCCTAGGGCGAAGTTGAGAACAACTTCGCCTAAAGCTAACTTCGCCTGAATCTGAAACGGAAAATTAACACAGGTCAGATCAAGATTTTATCGAAGCACTGGTGATTGATAACATAACAGGATGTTACAATGAAGATCTAGACGATCAAATTAGTTATGAACACATTAGAAAGAGTATGTTTAAAGGGTTTAAAGGGTGTTTAAAGGGTTGCATGAACGAGGTCACAAATCTGACCAAAACGGCATTTGATTAACATCATTGACAAGAATTATAAGTAATACCGACCCTACACACCTTTAACTCGGATTGAAAACAAATAATAACAAGGTTCGGTTCGATACGAGGAGTAAGTTCGCCGAGGTTTATTAGGAGTATAAGTTCGCTGTGGTTTTCAAAAGTTGTAAAGTGTTTGACCAAACAAACACATTATATAGGGTTGAATATACACAGGCGAAGTTAAGGTTAACTTCGTTTACCCTTAACTTCGCCATTTTACAACTTCGCCGGTCAACTTCTTATTATTAACTTCGCCTGTGGTCAACCATGGTCAACTTCGCCTCTTTACAAGTTCGCCTATAGTTTAAATTACAAAACAGACCCTTATAGTTTGATCAAAATGCAACAGTCTTTTAAAATTTTCGGTCAAAGATTTAAACTTTACGATCAAAGAACCAAGTAACCAAGTTTTAAACCATAAAACAAAATATGCAATTTAAACTTTAGTAAATAAATAAACAGGATCAAATTTCAGTCTTGACGGGGACCAGCATGTTTTAGAAAAGATCTGAACAGGAATCATACTAATTAAATGACTGTCACATAGATCCATGTTCAGCGGTATTATGACATAAAGAAACAGGTTGTAAGCAGGTATACAACTTAGTATGGTTTTCATCGCTTCTGTGATACAGTTTAGGTTCAATTAAGCTCAAAATTTAGATGGACATCACATTAGAGATTGTGATGCCTCCTATCTATTCTCAAAGCGTATTTGGTTTTCCCCAAGTCACCCCGAGTTGACCTCGACCCGTAGTGTCTGATTAAACAGTAAGTACATATCGATCTTTAGAGTCTTCTTCCCGTTCTCTTTCTTGCCTCTTGATTGATGTTTGAAATAACATAAGCTCCAGAAGGCTTAACAACATTTTTTTTAATAAAGATATTAATACAGCTTCAAATAGTAGACGAATGCAAGTCCCGAATCTGGATCACTGCAGGTACTTGACGCACTATCTTCTCGGGAATCAAAACACTCAACGGGCTCGTGTATGACTGGGTAATCACTTTTCTGCCTATCATTCGGAAAGATGTATATGGAGACATGCACAACTCTAAATGATTCTCCACTTTAAATCGAGGAGATTTAGTTAGTATCACTTCTACTTTTATGCACCATAAAAAGCTACCATAACATACAATGGCTTTTCTAGAGTCTTTTAGGCCTAATAACTTCACTAGTTAAGCACACAGAATTAGTTTGTCTATCACTTTCCAAGGTTGGATCAATTTTCTTTTAAACATTGTATTGAAACTTCTTTCGAAGTTATAGACTTGAAAAATTACATCATCTCCCTTTTTAAAAAAAAATTTAAATTCTATCGCCCCGATCAAGTCAAAGTCTTCAGGTAAACGGCTATCCTGAAGATCCAATGGATCATCTGGACCGACCACATACGAGTATGTGTCCTTCTAACTAAGTATGAACGACTATTTTTCAGCAAAAGAATAAAAACCTATCATAAATCGCCCCGGTCACTTTCAATCATCTGGTTAATGGCTATCCTCATAATCTACTAGTAGAAGTAAGGACCAAACACATCCGAAGATGTGTCCTTCAAACTGAAGCAACCGACATAATTTTAAGCGATAGTGATTGATTTTTTTTTTTTAATAAACACGAAAAACTAGGTTACTCGGGATTGATCATCCCATTAAGCTCAACAAGATTTTGAAAACGAGTTCGGTCAAACGCTTTAGTAAAAAGATCGGCGAAATTATCCAACGAATCAACCTTTTCTAGCACTATTAATTTCTTCTCAGCACAATCTCGTATAAAATGATGACGAATGTCAATATGTTTAGTTTTGCTGTGTTGGGATTGTTAGTTACTGAGATTGCAGCAGTGTTATCAATACAAATAGGAGTTTGAGTGAAATTCAGACCGTAATCGCGCAATTGCTGTTGAATCCAAAGAACTTGGGAGCAGTAGTTTGATGCTGCCATGTACTCTGCTTCACAAGTGGAAATGGCTACAGAGGCTGCTTCTTACACTGCCATGACACCAATCTTCCTCCCAGAAACTGACATCCACCGGTTGTTGATTTCCTATTCTGATTGCAACCTCCATAGTCAGAATCTGTGTAAGCGACCAAATCCAGCACTCCCCCTTCGTGTACCACAATCCCAACTTAGGCTTTCCTTTGAGATAACGTAAGATCCTCTTCACTCCCTTCATGTGAGATTCCTTCGGGCTTACCTGAAAGCGAGCACAAAGACAAACTGCAAACATAATATCAGGTCTAGATGCAGTTAAATACATTAAAGAACCTATGATTGCTCGATATTAGGTGGGGTCCACGTCTTCATCACTGTCTGAATCAGCACCCAGTTTCTGGTTGACGCAAACTGGAGTATCAAATGGGGTGCTATCTTCCATCTTGAAGCGTTTGAGCACATCATGGACATATGTTGTTTGATGAATAAACATCCCATCTTTCTTCTGATCTACCTCCAAACCCAAAAAGAAATTTAATTCGCCCATTGCGCTCATTTCAAACCTCTTTTTCATGACTTCTTCAAATTCCTGACACATGGCGACTTTTGATGCAGCAAAAATGATGTCGTACACATAGACTTGCACTAGTAGAAAATCTCCCCCTTTTCTCTTGACAAACAGCGTGCTGTCGATCTTTCCTCTTTCGAACCCATTCTCAAGCAAGTAATCAGACAAGGTTGCATACCAGGCACGAGGGGCCTGATGTAGCCCATATAACGCTTTACTCAGTTTGTACACATGATCAGGAAAATTAGGGTCAGGGAAACCCGGAGGTTGTTCAACGTACACCACCTCATCGACTTTACCATTAAGAAAGGCACTTTTCACATCTAACTGGAACACTTTCATCTCATTGTGTGCAGCAAATGCCAAACTAGTCTAATTGCCTCCAATCTTGCCACAGGAGCAAACACTTCATTGTAGTTGATTCCTTCTTGCTGATTAAACCCTTTTACTACCAACCTCGCCTTATTCCTTATGATTATCCCTTTCTCATATCTCTTACATTTAAAAACCCACTTTGTGCCAATAGCATGTACATTCTTCGGTTTTGCAACTAATTTCCATACTTCCATCTTCTCGAACTGTGCTAACTCTTCTTGCATGGCTTCGACCCACGAGCTATCCTTTAAAGCCATTTGATAATTCTTTGGTTAAATCTGGCTGATGAAGCAGGTGTACAAGCATTCATTTATGATACTCGTTTCTTTAATGCTTGCGTAAACACATGTGTGTTCATCCAAACTTCTTCTTGTTTGAACACCGTCTGACAGGTTACCTATCACATTCTCCAATGGGTGATTTTTGTGAATTACGGTAGTCTGAACCGGACCGACTTCCAGATTGTTTTCTAAATTCGAAGAGAGTTCTTCAATGGGTGATTGTGGTTGAGAGTGAAATGGATTGTAAAATTCTTCTTCACTAGGGGCAACAGAAGTATCAACGGCACTTGACGAAGTAGGTTGACTTTCATCGTATCGCGGACGTTGCACAACATTTTCCTCCTCGTCATACAGAATCTGTGAAGCAATTTTCTCATCAACTTCTGCAAAATCCAAGTAAGGCATATTAAAATATTTGAAAAGTTTATCATAGTCGAAAGCTTCAGCGGGTCCATGCTAGGCTTTGGTGATTTGTAACTTGTAATGTCCGTGTTACATACCACCTCAACCTTGCTGTTCGATAAATTAAAGACACTTCTGTTGGGTGTACCAACAACATATCCGACTAAAATACCTTCGTCGTCTTTCTCACCAAATTTTGAGTTTGTCTTTAATATCGTACATGGGGACCCGAAAGGTTCGAGACCATTCAAGTTTGGCTTTCTACCATCCATAAGTTCATAACAAGTTTTATTTAATCTTTTGACAGTTAACACACGATTAAGGATATAATAGGCTGTGGCAACAGCTTCAGCCCAAAACACCACGGGAAGTTTAGCATCACCCAGCATGGTTCTGGCTCCTTCAATTAGCGTTCTGTTCTTCCTCTCAGCCACCCCATTTTGTTGCGGAGTATACGGGGCGCTATACTGATGGTCTATCCCTTTCTGTAAGTAGAACATCTCCATCTGGTAGTTCTTGAACTCTGTCCCATTATCACTCCTGATGTACTTAACCTTTCTTCCAACAATATTTTCAACCTTGGTAATCAAGTTAATTACCAACTGAACCGTCTCATCTTTTGCCTTCAGAAAGTATACCCAAGAGTATCGAGAGTAATCATCAGTTACTACCAAGCAGTATGAAGTTCCACCTAGACTCTTTACATTCACGGGACCAAAGAGATCCATGTGAAGTAGATCTAGGGTACTGACAATTGAGTTAACCTTCTTGGAGTAATGAGATTTTTTGTGTTGCTTTCCCTTCTTGCACGATAAGCATTGATCTTCAAAGTTAAAATTCTTCAAGGGAACTCCAAGCACTAGCCCATTCTTGACAATGTAATTCATTTTACGAAGATGTATATGTACCATTCTTCGATGCCATAACTCGGACTCGGACTCAGTTGCCTTTGACAGAAGACATGATTCTTCGGTTGTCATCTCAGTTGACCTCATATCCATTACATACGTGTTCTTTTCTCTTGGAGCTCTCATCACCACCCATGCCTCTGGTATCTTGAAACCAGGATAAAGGACGGTTGCCTCGTTTTTAGTAAAATGTACCATGTATTCTTTGTCACAAATCTGAGACACACTCAACAAGTTATGCTTCAATTCTTCAACAAAATTCACCTTCTCTAACTTCATTTTTCCATTTGTCACAGTTCCCATACCAGTGATTCTACCTCAACTCTCTCCAGCGAAACTAACCCTACCTCTTTGAACAGGTTTCCATTCATGTAACAAATTCTTGTTACCAGTCATGTGCCGGGAACAGCCACTGTCCACAACCCACAGATTGTTTACTGCCATGTTCAACTGTTCCTGCACAGTTAAAGGAAAAGATTAAAATCTAGGGACCCAAGACCATCTGTTGAACGGCATCCAGTACTTTGGTTGCCCAAAGTAAGTTTGAGGTTGATTTCTGTAAGTTCTGAAAGGAAACCTTCTCGAGGATTGACTATGAGGCCTTCCAAACCTTAGTGAATTGACTGAATTATAATTTTTGTGAACCGGGGAAAAATGAGACCGATTTCTTTGAAATCTTGGATTAGTCCATTGTCTGAAATTTGGTGAGATAGCATTCTTACCAGTATAATAATTACTATTCGTTTTATTCTCAGTTTTCGGAGGCCTCTTACCTCCAAATTTTCTCTGGTTTAAAGGACAATCAGCAATAAGGTGTCCTACTTGATTGCATCTGAAACAACTTCTGTGTTCAACTTTCGTCTCAACAGTTGTTTCAGATGTTGAGGTTGCATTACTACCCGTTTGTCTAACATATGGTGGGACAAACGGATTTAGGGAAGAATTCTTTTCATTTGGCTTATATTCCTCCCCTCGTTTCAGTAACACTACCTCCTCTTTTATCTCACCCGATTCGGATGACTTGTCAGAATTTGATGAGACAGAGCTAGGAACAGAAATCTCTACATTAGAAATTGGCTTACTCGTTTCGCACTTATTAACTTCAGGTTCTTTAGTCGAAATTTTGACTGGAACTGTCTGACTAATCTCAACATCAGCAGATTTCTGATTACTAGGATTATAAGTATAGTTATTGTTATACGGTGGTGGAACTTCAGAAAATCCAATTCCCCCTTTGTTAACTGGGGAACGTTGAACACTTATGATGTGATCAAGCATTGCTGAGGAATTTCTAAATTGTTCAATTTTTCTGTTTAGTTCCACCAATTTTACCTGGTAATCAGCTATCTGTTTATCTCTTTCAGCAATTAGTTTGGTTTTTTCTTCTAACACTTCATAACTAAGATCAATTACTTGTATTTTATCAGCTAGACTTGCTTTAAGACTTCTGATATCCTTTTCACTAGCTTTTATTTTTACCGAGTAACTGTTTTCTCTAGTTTTAGTGTAGTGGTGATCTTCTTTTAACGTTTTAAATTGTGCGTCCAAACTAACAAACTGATCAGTTACTGTTTTCAATTGTTCAGACAGATTTTCACATTGTATACAATGAAGTTCAGAACTACCTCAGAGAGCTGATCGTTCACTTCTGCCATATATGCTTGATTTTCTCCCGTCTCTCTCTCGCTCCCTCCAGTTTCGATGTTTACCAAATTAGCCTGTTCGAACACTTCCTCAACTTGCAGATTCCAGTTGTATCCACCATTCTATCTAGATACCATAGCCCTATTCTCACTACCTCCCCCATTCTGTTGTGCTGGCCTGTTCTGACTGCGTTCGACTTTTCCATTGTACATTCCTTGGCAAAGTGACCATTTTGTTGACAGTTGTAACATCTAACCTTTGATTTGTCAAACCCTGGTCTTTCTCCAACGAACTTTCTACCCGTTTTCTTCATGAATCTCTTAACCCTTCTTACTATCATAGCCATTTGCCACTGCAAATCCATCTCTTCTAAATCATCAGCATCGATCTGATCATAGTCTTCATCCAAAGTTGCAGGGTCGACTATTTTACCTTTGATATAGTTCTCATAAGATGCAATGAAGGATGCATAGAGAGCAAACTGCTGTTCAGCTGATTTAACACTCATGGGCATCTGTGAGTAGTTGTTGGTTGGAACATTTGATGAGAAATTACCAGTTGTTGCTTGAGGTTTTGAAGAACTACTACCTCTAGCTACGAAACATACGTCGCCATCCATATTAAGAATCACATGACCATCTCGAGTTGAGTTGGAGTTTGATTCTCCCTTTGAGTAGTAGGCAGACGATTCTGATTTTGAACTTGAACTTGAAGAGACTTTCGCACCATACATTCCCGGATCCTGAACCTGATCAGTTGGTGTCTCCTTTCAAACCATGTTGAGCTCAAAATTTCGTAACTTATTGACTGCTGTTTCAAGATCAATATTGGCAAATTCTTTATCCTCTCTCATCAAACCGTATACATTTCCCATTTCGGTGGAAGAGCATCAAGAAGTTTCTCTACTATCTCTTCTTCTTTGTATTCAATGGAGTAATTACTAAGTTCGGTCATCAAGTGATAATATCTGGTGATGATATCGTCAAGTGATTCATTTTTCAGATACTTGAATACAGAGAATTGGGTTTTTAGCAGCTTTGTTTTGGAAGCACGTATCCCCACATTACCTTCATATCGATTTTCATGTGCTTCCCATAGCTCTCTAGCAGTTTTGTACTTCTTGAATGTATGAAGAATCTCTTGTGGAAGAGCCATTGTTATTGCTGCATGAGCTTTACTTTCTGCCTCATACATCTTCTTTTCCTCCTCTTCCATCTTATTGTACTTCTTAATCTGTTCACGACCCTCAAACAAGGCTGTAGGTGGAATGTATCCATCTTGAATGCAAACCCACATCTTAGCATCTTGATATTTCACATACTGTTCAAACCGATCTTTCCAACAACGAAATCGGTACCCTTAAGCATTTTTGGAGCTTTAGTTGCTGAACAGACTTCTACCTCCATTTTTACAAGTTCCGTAATGTTTATTGAAGTCATCATTGAAAGAAACACGACTCGAAATACGAAGAATAAGTATTTAATTTTAAACAGAAATCAGAAGGCGAAGTTGTGCTTAACTTCGCTTGAGCTTAACTTCGCTTGATTCCTAACTTCGCTTGCTTCCTAACTTCGCCTGCTTCCTAACTTCGCCTGCTTCCTAACTTCGATTGATTCCTAACTTCGCTTGATTCCTAACTTCGCTTGATTGATAACTTCGCTTAACCTTATAAGTTCGCTTAAACCCTACGAACAGTGATGGCAACTTCGCCTGATGAACACAAGGTTTTTGCAGGTTTTAATTTGACGTATTGCGAGGTATGCGAAGGTGTAATGGGTTATATTTGATGGTGGGAGATGGGTAAAACACAAAAACTAGGTATTTCAACGTAAACTCGTTCCGCGAATAGTCGAACGGAACGATCTTAACACTCGTGTGATAATCCCGAACCACACAATCACGAGCAAAAGCTCTGATACCAATTGTAGGTTCCTTCCAGCCGGATCTTCACATGAGTATCTCGTAACACGTAGGTGCGGAATCCCTACGTAATACGATACGAGCATAAGATGTATAATACGTTAAAACCAAACACAAACACACGTTACAATACTAATAAACACGTTGTATTGCAACACTTCAACACGTGATCTCAAATCACAAATACAAGTTCTGGAATCATTAAACAAAACAAGCCGTAAGTTGAGGTTATATAATCCTCGACAACTTCGCCTAACATGTTAGGCGAAGTTGTCCTAACTTCGCTTGTCCACAAGTTCGCTTACATCAAGCGAACTTGTGTACCAATATATCAAATACTAAATCAAACAATCTAACACTATTACAGACACATACAAAACGCCAGATACTGAACTACTGACACTATGCACCAACATTTTCCCTTTTATCGTTTTCTTTTGGGTGGGTGGGCTGAGTCATCATGTTCTGTTTTTGGATAGAATGGTGATCTATTTGCCAGGATGATCATGCACTGAGGTATCGGGCCTTTGCTATTCAAAAGATTAAAAAAGTACTCATTAAAGGTAAACAACCCTTGTATATAACACCTCATGGAAGAGTCATATTAAAATTGTATGTGTATTTTATTTAAGAAATATTTCTTGATGAAAACTAAAGAAAATTGGTTTCTTATAATTTTTTACAAAAGAAACTCGTAATTTTTTCCTTCAAAACTTCAAGTTAACAAAACATCTTACAATTTTTTAACACTTGTAAAATATGTTTATCGTACATTTCGTAACCCAATGATCTCTAATTCAAGTGGTTAGGATAAAGGCTATACCAATTTAATAGGATAGACACAAGACACTATATGTCGGATCCTAATGACATGAAAATAAATCTCACTACGAATTCCTACATAGAGTCTTAGACGAATTAAAAATGATTAATAGACGTTGCATCTTCTAATTTGTGTATGATAAGAAATAAATTGATAGCATTTTTTATTTTTAAAGGTGACGCAAGATAATATATATCTCGTGTGGCATGTGCCTTGTAGATACATTGACAAGAGTTTGTCCCTTTTAGGCCAAGTGGTGTTGTTCAGTGAAAAGCTTCACTGGTTCTATGTGGCACAACTTTTCTCTGATAACCTCGCTTAATGTTTTGAACACTGCCACCTCCCTCTTCCCTTTTTTCCGATTTCACTACTGAATTGAGGGGAATGGTGCCTCATATCAATGGGAATGGGGTAAGAGTCAATTACAAAAACAAAATTGTTTATTATGTCCTTTTCTAATTCTGTATAACATTAAATAATTGAATGATGGAAAATGAGAGAAATGATCCATATTCCTAGTTGAAGGGTGATGAAGAATAAGAGAGGCAAAGCTGAGACGTGACAAGTAAGAGAGGATGATTCAAATAAACCATATCCACTAGCCTAAAATGATTTCTTTTATGTTCATTTATTTCTCTTGGTAAATTTGAATAAATAAAATGAGTTTGATAAGTATTTAATGAAGCAAGGTATAGATTACCTTAATTTGAATAATTCTTCACAAAAAATGACAACAAATGAAATTCGAACAACGTTTTATTTTACTATTCTATTAAAACAATACAAGGTTTTCACATGACATTTAACTATCATGTCCACATAGGATTCCATGTCATAAAGTTTTCATGTATATAATTTCCACACATTAAGAATAAAATTTTAATCAACGAATATCCAAAATTACGCGGCCCGTTTCCTTGGTATAACCTGATTCCCATTTGAATCCAGTCATTCATAATTCTCTCAAATCTCAACCTGTAAACTCTAATTGTCTTTCGCTAGCTAATTGTTTCAGACGAACGGTGAGCATTAACATATATTTACATTCGTCTTTAATATGTCATTTTGTAAGGTCCCGATCCCAGTACCCTACATTTGCGTTGGATTTACTCATAAACACATTTATAAATATCAGAATTAATTAAAACTTTTGCAGGATAGTAAAACTTCAATCATTCGTTACAAAACATTCAAAATTTGTCTTTTAAACAAAACGTGAAATAGTTTATTAAACATCATGACAAATCTTTCTTTGGTTTCCAATCCCTTCAAATCATGACATGTGTTCCTCTCTCAAGTCAACTGCTTCAATCTATTCACATGCGTGCATACTAAAAGTCAGTTATTTGAGTGAGTTCTAGTTAATCAGGTAACATACAATATATTCACATACTTATACATACGCATCCGAAGATACATATAATATAACCTGCTTACCTTTCTTTCGTACATACATAAGAATATACCTTCCTTCTTTCTTTCTTTCATACTTTTATATTTAATCTTACTTTACATACTTATACGTATTAAAGAGCATTACGCCCTACTTCCTCGAGTATTATTAAGGATCGGTCCCCTTTCTTCCTCGGATATTATTAGGGTCCTGTCCCTTCTTCCTCGAGTATTATTAGGGCTCGGTCCCTTTCTACCTCGGATATTATTAGGTTTTGGTCCCTTCTTCCTCGAGTATTATCAGGGCTCGGTCCCTTCCTTCTGTACAACCTTACCATACCTTTCTTTTATATTTATTTATAAACTTTCATACATACTCTCAATCTTTCATCTAGCATACATATATCATTCATGCATCATATATATAAAACAATCCCATCTTCTAACAATCACCTTTCCGTGCAATATCCGAAGATCGTTCACATATCGACAAGCATTCATTCGTAACTTCATTACATAAATCATATATGGCATACACTTACCACTTAAGGTGAGTGTATTAACTAATCACATCGAGTATGCACACAGCCCCGAAAACATAACAAGGAAAGGGGGCTAAAAACTCACCTGTATGCGATTCCTTTCTGAATTTACGGTTATGCCCTTCTTGAGCTGTGCACGGCTAACTGTGTATCAATTAACAAGAATCACTTATATACTCCTAATTATATTATCTTTCTGAGTCATTTCCCTTTTTAAACGTAACATTTCTTATTAATTAATTACTTGTCTTTAGCTCATATATCATATAAGTCCATGTCTATCGTTTATGTACGTATAAGTTGTTTATCTTTCGTTTATTTAGAAATCCAATCTAGCGTATAAGTCCTTATTGGCGTGTAAGTTTTCCCAGCGTATAAGTAGTCCTGGCATATAGGTCCTATAACGTTTAAGCTCTTTAGCGTATAAGTCATGCATACACGTCCTTATACAAACACGATACATGCATACATATATGCTGCATGCATACATATACGTTTATATACATACACGGTATATACATACATATATGTCCATATACATACACGTTACAAGCATACATATACGATGTATACTTATACGTTTATATATATACACGGAGCATACATACATACATACATACACGTTGCTGCTTATACCTATTCGTGATGCAATCTTATACGCTACATAGACTTATACGGCGTAAAAGTTCAGTTCAACTCCTTATTACGTGTTTTTAAGGTTTTTCTTCGATTCCGGCACCGTCAGCCGCCTTCAACCACCATCAAATCGTTTATGACCTGGGTAGCTTCGGGGTGTCCAGATCTGAGCTAAGGTGCCCCTTAAGCTCGTTACGGTTGATTAAACACCCGAAGTAAGCTAGATCTTGATTCAAACGGCTCAGTCGGCATCTTGGGGCTACGGTGTCGGGTTCTAATATATTGGGTCAGCTGAGATAAACGATTTCTTACCTTCGGTTGGTCTTGGATCGTGGAAGATAATAGAGTAGAGAGTGTTTGGCTTAAGTGTGTGTTTTTGTGGTGGAGGCTAAGGTGTAAAATGAATGGAGATAGAAAGGATTAGGATTTAAAGGGGTATTTATACTCCCTATGTCCATTGACCTTAGGACCGTCTTTCCTTTTAAGTCCATCTATCCTTCTATTTTTATTATTATATCATTATTATTATTATTCTACTAACTCAATTTAATTCTTCCGGCGTAAGTAATATATTATTATTATTCATAGAGAATTCGGGATGTTACACATTTATCAAAACATATATTTACCCCTTTATCAATTTCTTAAAGAATCCTAAATACGATACATCTTCAATCGCTCCATGTTCAATCAATGTTACACCGAAATGTTTTTGACATGTATTTATCTCCATCTTCAATCTGTCCATCTTCTCCATCAAATATGTCTTGGTAGGTATGTTGATTTTAGAGTTTTTCAATTTGTTGTCCTTGTAAGGTCCCGAAACCGATGCCCTACTTTGGACGTTGGATTTACTCATAAACACATTTCTAAATATCAGAGTTAATTAAAACTTTACGCGGAATAAAAACTTTCATAAACATTACAAAATAGTTCATAACTTGTCTTAATCAAACATTCTTGTCTTTCAAAATTATAACATTAAAGTTAAAACATTATAAGTCTTCAGATGCCAGACTCTTATTCTTCTGCCACGTGTCCCCGTTCAAGCCTGTTGTCTCATTCTACTCACCTGCGTGCATATTAAAAGTCAGCTGCGCTGAGTGAGTTCTAGTTAATCGTACATCATACAATACATATACTTACCTTCCATTATGCATCCGAAGATTCATAATAATTACTTACTAATTTACTTTCATTACATAATTTCATACATACGTTCATTCTGTACTACTTTCATACTATATAGTTACTGTCCTTTTCTATCTAAGATATTATTAGGGTCTGATCCCTCTTTCCTTGTCTATATCAGATACTATTAGGGCCTGATCCCTTTCTTATCTATCTCATATATTATTAGGGTATGATCTATTTCTTGTCTATCTCAGATATTATTAGGGTCTGATCCCTCTTTTCTTCTCTATCTCAGATATTATTAGGGTCTGATCCCTTTCTTGTCTATCTCAGATATTATTAGGGTCTGATCCCTCTTTTCTTCATCTTCGTACATACTGTCTTTGCATACTCGTAACATACATAAACATTATTTAACCATTTATACATGCTCATATGTTGTACATATATCTAACATACACATTCATCTTTCATATACATACCTCCCTTGTCAATACGTGCAATATCCGAAGATCGGTCACGTACCGACAAGCTTTCATCCACAATCATATCATAATATTCATCACATAAATCATACATGGCATACACTTACCATTAAAGATAAGTGTATTAACTATCACATCGAGTATGCACACAGCCTCGAAAACATAACAAGGAATGGGGCTAGAAACTCACCTGAACTCGGTTACGTTCACCGTTAATAGTTATTCCTTTCTTTAGCTGTGCGCGACTAACTGTATAACAATTACACGTATCAATAATCTATCACTACCCATATCGTATTTCTAGTTTAATTATAACCCTCAACGAACGGGGGTCCGGAGGCAGCGCCCCTGGCAGCGAGATTCTAGGGGCGGCAACCCCTAGCGGGGTCCAAGGGGCAGAGCCCCTTGTTGGGGTTAAGCTGCCAAGTCAGTTTGGAAAAATTTTATTTTCATTAACTATCTTAACACATTTTCCATTAGGATTTTAAATTATTTTCTAATTCGTTAACTCATTCGTTATAGCGAATTGCCTCTGATTCGTTATGTGATCTTCCTTAATTCGTTATCCTGATTCGTCCCTTGTCATCATCTGATTCGTCATTCCATTTCATCATCTGAACATGACTTAATTCATGATCTGGTTCGCTATCCTAGTTCGTTAGCCTAATTCGTTATCTTGATGTAACGAACTGGATGAGCTAATTCGTTATCTTCTTCCTTAATGAATCACTTGACGAATTGCTTCTAATTCGTTAACTCCCTGTTAACGAATTTCCTCTAGTTCGTTAACTTCCCGTTAACGAATTACCTCTAATTCGTTAACTTCCCGTTAATGAATTAGGGTTAGGTCAGAGAATGTCAGAAAATTTCTCTAACACATCATTCTCGTACCCGCCGCCTTTCCAGCGTCATCGCCGGAAAACCGCAGCTTCACCAGAAAAACAAGATCTGACTCGTTTTCCACCGTTTTTCACCGTTTTTCATACCGTTCGCTCCAGATCTGAGCTAGGGCGACATTTTCCATTAGAATTTTATTTTCATTAACTGTCTTAACACATTTTCCATTAGAATTTTAAATTTATTGTTTAATATGTTAACTTAAAAGTTTGAGGGCTTCATTGTAATTAAATCATTCTTTTCTAAGTCTAGGGACCATTCTGTCATTTTATTAAACTTCTAGTTCATTACCCAGTTCTTAACGAATTGGGTTCATAACGAATGAACCCATAACAAACTGATTATTATAACGATCTTGTCTTCATGGCGAATTGGCTACTGTAACGAATTGGACCTTATAACGAATTTGGACTTATTCGTTTGGTTTGGCTAACGAATTGAACTTCATAGCGAATTGAACCTTTATAACGAACTGGTCCTTTGACGCATTGAACCCTCTAGTTCGCTATCTCCTTTTAACGAACGATTATAACGAATTGGGGTTAATTCATTACCTTTTTCCTTAACGAATTGGATACGAACTAAGGCTAGTTCGTTAAACTTCCTTTAACGAATCATCTGACGAATTGCCTCTAGTTCGTTAACTCTCCGTAACGAATTTGGGTTAGGTCAGAGAATGTCAGAAACATTCTCTGAACCTCGTACCCACTTTCCGGCGCCATCTTTGTCGGAAAACCGGGATCTCGCTGGAAAAGCGAGATCTCGCGTATTTCATCATCGTTTTTCGTCTCGTTCGATCCAGATCTGAGTTACGGTGACCCCTAAACTCATCTTAGGTTCGGTTTATACCCAATTCCACCTGGATCTCGTGACTTTAACGGTTTAAAGGTGTCGGCTCGTCGTTTCGTGACTAGATCTAACGGGTTTGGATCTCTACAATAACATACTATCATTACCTCGGGTCAGGATTGATTCTTCTTCTTGGTTTCGACTAGAGAGAGAAAGAAACTAGAGAGAGCTTAACGCCCTGTTCTTGAGTTTTTTTTAAAGGAGATAAAGGAAAGGAAAACTAAGGATAGTTAAAAAATGGGTGTTCTTGAGTTTTTTTTTAGGATGGAAAGGAAAGGAGTAGGAGGATTTAGGAGGGATTAAATTAATGTATTTTCCTAATAAGTTATCCTCCCAAAAATGGGATGATTCCTAAGGACAACTATTTTTTAACATAGTTATCCTTTCCTTTCCTCTAATTTCCTTCCAACTCAAGAACACACCTAATTAAAAAAAATTTCTTCCCTTCCCTTTCCTTTCTTATCCTTCCCTCTCCTTTCCTTTTCTTTCCTTAGTTAAAAAACTCAAGAACAAGACGTAAGTGTGTGTTTTGGGTGGTGTATGGAATATATATAAATGAATGAATTAATTAGTAACTAAGGTTTATATATTATTGATAATGGGCTTAAGCCCAAGGTCTTTCCTTCCTTCCTTCTTAATCCAAGTCCATAACCTATGTCCATTAACCCAACACTAGCCCGATTCATAATAACTCATGTTTTCATTTATTAACCGAAACGAGAAAACGGGATGTTACATAATTCCATGTTAATTATATTATATCAAGTTGTAACATTAACCATGTTAGTTATTTCATATAGTTGATTCACTAAATTCTTTATTTCATATAAAGTGTTTCTGATTTGTTAACCATCATTATGATTTGTTAACTATGATTCATTTTTGTAGTTTTTTTATTTCTAATTAAATCATAGATATTAAGTGTTATTCCTACGATAATAATAACAGTCAAACTCGGTTTGTTAGGAAATTTTATAAATTTCAAACCTATAGTTTAAATATAGTGATTTTATATATAATTTCTTTAAAACGCCATTTTAGAAAGTCGCAATCAGTAAATATATCTTACTATATTATTAAAACAAAATATTGTGGACACATGACACCATTCTAACCTGTCCACATAGGCTCTTACAAACTTTAATAATTATTTAATTAAGTAATTTAAATTAGAATTAAAATAAAAATGTTTTAATATGTTTCGTTGTTTGTCATTTCATCCATAATTAGCCAACTAATAACATGGATGTAACCTCTATTTTTAATTATTTATAATTTACTAACTTATGTTACCAAATAACCAAAATAGAAAATCAAAAGTCATTTCACCATATAAGACAATCGACATTAATAAGCTATTCCCTAATTTTCTAACTTCTTCACAAAATATTATCAAACATAATGGCTTTCATATATTTTTATAAAATGCAATTTCATATATCACCCGACCAATAACTTCCATTATACTATATGATTTCGCTATATTTTGTAGCATAATGTTTTTCGATATTATATTTTAATTGCTTATACATATTTTTATGTCTAACGATTATGTGATATCTAATCTTATACATCTAATACTAAATTTACTAGCAAATACGTTAAATGTTATATAGTGAACCTTCAACTCTCATAACTTTCTATTCATCCAGTTAATTCTAATTACAAAAAAAAAACATAATATTTACGTAAAATCCTCTTTACACAATAATTTAGAATTATATATTTATTCAAATAAACTATCATATATATATTTACCTTTATCTGATGAGTTTATTAATATCCGTGCGTGTGATACACGAGCCACTAATCTAGTTAAATAATAGGGTCGTGCGACTTAATGAGGAATTCATAATCCGACTCTTTTTGTTCTCAGTGCATGATATTATTATTATTATTATTATTATTGCTATTTTTTAAACCATGACTTTTTTTCCCTGTGTTTAAACCACTCTACTTTTCAAATTTGAGATTTTTGTTGCCTCACTCTGACATATTTTTTATTTTGGGTTAAGTTGGTTTACTTTTATAATATAAAACTAAATTTTTATTTGTATTTAAAAATAAACACAGAATGGTAACAACGTGTAACGGAAGTCGTTGTTCCTCATATTTTCTTGGAGACGCGCATGGGGTAGTTTTCCCTAACGATGAAAATTGGCACATTATCGGTCTTTCTTGAAATATGTTCCGACTAGAAACTCTCTTCTACCTGAAAACCATTCTGACTTGAAAATCGTTCTAGCCATAACTGTTTTAGTCAGAAATCATGCGGGGTGAAACCAAGCAGACCCGAACTTGTTTCGACCCAAAATCTTATCCACTTGGAACTCGTTCCAACCCGAAACTCATTTTGACCCAAAAGTTTATCTAACCTGGAACTCACTCTGGCTCAAAGCCTGTTTTAATCTGGAACTCATTCAGACCTGGCCCCTTTCGACCCAAACCAAATTGAACATTCCAAAGTGTTTTGAACTTTCCTTTTCAAAGTCCAGAGATTGTTGAATTCCAATGAACATAGAATTTGATTGGAATGATTGTCAAATTTCAATTTCTTTTTACCTAACCAAGCATGCCATGTAGTGATTTAAATTTTAGTTTCTCTATATTTATATAAATTTCACAAAACGAACACGCCCTTAGGGCTAAGGGGGTATACATCGGATACCCCCTTCAAATAGTTAGTCTTTAGTGTGCAATAACACCACTCCTACCTATTAGGGTGGTATTGAAAGAAATGTATTCAAATACTATTTTTTTGAATGATCAACGAATTTTTTAAATGGGCTACTGACGAAATTCACTACGTCGTAATACATTCACCTATGAACCCGGGAAAACACTCACCCAAAGGCACGACAGTGCAGTGAAATAAAACATGTACGGTTCACGGATCGAAGTAGTGATTGTTGCCTACTTGCCTAGTCTCCTATCATCACTAGGTGCCGCCAAAGTCACATGAAACGCCAGATCTATCCCTTATCACTACAAAAAATGTGACCAATAGGAACTAAAGTATCATAGACTAATGTTTTAGTCTCAAATACATCATATCTGGGACTGACTTTTTAGTTGTTGGTAGTATTGGAGACTGATTTTCATGCAACATGTTTTAATAACTAGTAATCAGTCACTAATATTTGGACATCTTATTCGAGACCATATTTCAATCACAAATATGTGTACGCCATATAGGTCTTTTGAGGGAAACTCAATGGCTACTAAACTTTAGTCTCTAATATAATTATTATATAATGAAAAATGGTGCAAATGTACTGGATGACTAATCTTTACTTCTTTAGTCTTTAGTACAAAAGAAATGTATTAGGGACTGAATATAGCCCTTAAAATTTTAATAACGGATCTATTTTAAGAATGAAAGACCTAGAGACTGGTATTCAGTCTCCAACAAACAGCATATGTTAAACCATTTTAATAAAATATATTATAGACTCACAATTAAGAGTTTTTGAAACAAACCATATTGGGATGAGATTTGAATTTTTTCTTTATATAATTTTAATAAACTCGAATAATATATTTATAAAAAATACAATGAACTTTAACTTCTTTAGTTTGTTTTTTTCTTAAGACACTCAAATCATAATTTTAAAAATTACAATATTAAGATATGTATTACTCAACTTCCTTTTAATTTGTATTTTAATGTACCTATTTTTCATATATTTATTCTATTCTTACTTTTTTAATAATTTAATACTTTTAAACGTATTTTTTTGGTGTATCTAATTATATTGATTATTTAAGTCCATATGTAACAAATTTATAACTTTATATTCCTTGTATGGCCAAAGATTTACCATATTATATTACTATTCGATTTTCTTAAATAAGAAATAAAAAAGCATATCACTGATATTATTACTTTAAGGCAGGGTTTATATTTTTTCCATGAATATCCATACCCATAGTTGTTTAGAACATGTATCTGTACCTGCTTATTATGTATGGTAAATGATGTTTTTCAGGCAAAATTATGGGTGACTAGTATAAGCGATAAGATAAAAAAGGGGAGTCTGAGATTGGTTTTGACATGTGAAGAGTAAACAACCGACGAGATCAGCGGACCCTCAATGTAGAGGGGTAGAGGTCGGCCCAATTTGACTTGCTATGAGAGGATTATACACAATTTGTTAGACTTGCATCTCTTTGATTATATTGTTGATTATAAGACTTCTTGAAGACGTAAGATCAATATTGAGGGCCCTTAAGAGAAGAGAATATTTTGCTTTAACTTTCCCTTAGAGAGTTAGATTTACCCATGTTTTGGCAACCTTGGCATTGTTTTATCTATTCTATTATAGTTATTCGTCTAGTTTGATATTGGAAGATGTATGATGTTATAGTTACTTTTTAAAATAATCTTTTATTAGTTATTATTACTATACTTTATTTTAATCCAAACAATTTCTATTTATTTACTATTTTATGGATAGACCACGTAGCTCTCTTATTTTTGTTTTATTTTATTTATTTATTTTCTTCTTTTGATGACCAGGCATAGTTTTCTAGTTGATGGTCTTACCAGAATCAATCTCTTTAAACTAGGATAGATGTAAGATTTGCCTATAGATATCACACTCTCTCGAGACCCTGTAAGGCCCCGCTCCCGGTGCCCTACATGTGGTGTTGGATTTACTCATAAACACAGTTCTAAATATCAGAGTTAATTAAAGCTTTCGCGGAATAATAATAATAGTCAACTATTTATTACAAACATTTTTAACTTGTCTTTTAAAACATAACATAATCGATAATATCAAAACATCACGACAAATCTTCAGATGTCAGCCTCTTCAGATCCTGCCATGTGTCTTCCTCAAGCCAACTGTCTCAGTCGATTAGCCTGCGTGCATACTAAAAGTCAGCTATGCTGAGTGAGTTCTAGTTAATCACACGACATTCAATACATTCATAACTACGTACTTCATACTTTCATAATTCGTTCATAATATACATACTTACCTTCATACTTTATTCTAAATACTACTTTACATTATTCTATTCTGCCTAAGATATTATTAGGGTCCGGTCCCTTTTTCTGCCTCGGATATTATTAGGGCCCGGTCCCTTTTCTGTCTTGAGTATTATTAGGGCTCAGTCCCTTTCTGCCTTGAGATTTATAAATGGCTCGGTCCCTTTTCTACCTTGAGTATTATTAGGGCTCAGTCCCTTTCTTCTGTACCTGGCTATCTCTTACATTCCTTCATAACATACATACGTACCATTTGTACATTATACATAACATTATAACTTGACAGTACGTGCAATATCCGAAGATCGTTCGCGTACCAACAACATTCATACTTTATATACGCATCGTTCATATCCCCAAACTATCACCCGACGGTACATGCTCCGAAGATCGTTCACGTACCAACAAGCAATCATTCATACTTTATATACCTATCGTTCATATCCCCAAACTATCACCCGATGGTACATGCAATATCCAAAGATCGTTCACGCACCGTCAAGCATTCATCTATACATAATCATATAAGGCATACACTTACCACTTAAGGTAAGTGTATTAACTAATCACATCGAATATGCACACAGCCCCGAAAACATAACAAGGAATAGGGCTAGAAACTCACCTGAACTCGATTATGTTCACCGTTAATTGTTATTCCTTTCCTTAGTTGTGCTTGACTAACTGTATATCAATTACACGTATCAATTTAACTATCACTACTCACATCGCGTTTCTAGTCTAGTTATAACCCTCAACAAACGGGGGTCCGGGGCAGCGCCCCTGGCAGCGGGGTCTAGGGGTGGCAGCCCCTAGTAGGGTCCAAGGGGCAGAGCCCCTGGTTGGCGTCGAGCTGCCAGGTCAGCTTGGAAAATTTTTATTACCATTAACTGTCTTATCGCATTTTTCATTAGAATTTTAATTATTTTCTAATTCGCTAAATCATTTGCCCTATCAAATTAAGCCTGATTCGTTAACTAATGATCTAGTTCGTTAGCTGATTCGTTATCTCAACATGGTCTGGTTCGTTACTTGGTTCTAACGAATTGGGTTATCATAACGAACTGGTCCTTGTAACGAATTGAACCCTTTAACGAACTGGTCCTTTAACGAATCAGTTCATGTAACGAATTGAACCTTCCAATTCATTATCTTCTTTAACGAATGACTATAACTAATCAAGGGTGATTCGTTATCTTCTCCCTTAACGAATTGAACACGAACTGAAGCTAGTTCGCTATGCTTTCACTAACAAATTACATGGCGAATCACCCCTAATTCGTTAAATCCGCGTTAAAGATTTAAGGTTAGGTCAGAGAATGTCAGGAACATTCTCTGACATTCCCTTTACCTCGTACCATTTCCGGCGCCGCCGCCGGAAAAACGCGGTTTCGCCAGAAAAATGAGTTTTGACTCGTTTTTCACCGCTTTTCGCCTCGTTCGATCCAGATCTGAGCTAGGGTGACCCCTAAGCTCATCTTAGGTTCGGTTTACACCCGGATCTCGTGACTTAAACGATTTAACAGTGTCGGCTTGTCGTTTCGTGACCATATCTAACTAGTTTGAGCTCATACAATATCATACTAACATTACCTTGGATCGGGATCGGTTTTCCTTGGTGATTTCGGCAAGAGGGAGAGAGCAAGATGAGAGAGAGCTTAAGTGTGTGTTTTGAGGGTGTATGGAATATGTGTGAAATGAAATTAAATGGGTAATTAAAGGTTTATATATTTATGGATCATGGGCTTAAGCCCATGGTCTTTTTCCTTCTTTCATAACCCAAGTCCATAACCCATATCCATTTAACCCAACACTAGCCCGACTCATAATAACTCATATTTCATTTATTAACCGAAACTAGAAAACGGGATGTTACAGACCCCACACCAAAGGGTATGGTTGTTGTATCGGTACCAAATTGTATGGTTTAAGTACTTGGTACTTAGGAGTACCAAAACGGATATTTCGGTACTTAGTACCCATTTCGAATATGTGGAGATGTTTATTGGGATGCCAAACACTCAACCTAGGGATGAGATTTTATTCCAAAAATACTATACCCGTATTAGACTATTCGTACTAGTATAACTACCAAGATTGGGAGAATTCGTATGTTTTGGTATTATGTTACTTGATTAAAAATGAATTTGATATTATGGGTTAATTTTTGGTTATGGTATTTTAGTTTATTGAATATGGATAGCATACCAATTTAGCCTATTTGAGTATTTGGAACCTATAGTACCCTGACCGTACCATATAATTCGATATTATATACAAAGTGATACCAAATTGGGTACCGGATCGAAAGTATTTGTACCTGTATCCCTACCCATACCATATAATTCGGTATGTACTTGGTATTCATTTTACTAATTTTTGAAATAGATATGGGTATGATACTGATCTTATCCATACTTTAAGGAGAATTAGTTTAGTTAACCATTTTCTTCCCTAAAAAAAGAATTATGTGATGGTCTTGTACTTAGGGGTGTCAAACGTGTCGGGTTGGCGGGTTTACGAGTTGCAGGTTGGCAGGTTGACGGGTTGATATATGCAACCCGAACCCGACCCATATTATTATTCGTGTCACATATGTCAACCCTAACCCGCACACACATAAATTCGGGTCGACCCGAACACGACCCGTTTAACCCATATTTTTTAAACAAATTAATTTATATAATCAAACATACAAATTATATTAAAATCAAAAACCATATATTGCAAAATTCAAATGAAATTTAAGCATGTGTCGATTTAGATATAGATGGATTTGACGATATGTTTATGCATATTGGTGAATGGAAAAAAGAAATGCATCTTAGGTAATGAAATTCTGGTTGAGAATTTAAAAGTGTCGTTCACGAAAAATAGTATTTAAGAGGATGAGACCTAAAAAGGTAATATGTGAATGAAAAATAATTAAATTCTCCAGCACAATTTAAAACTAAAGAGGAAATATAAAATTAATTTAAAATATCTAATATTAAACGGGTTAACGGGTCAACCCATTTTATACAAGTCAACCCGAACCCGACCTGTTTAGAAAACAGGTCAACCCGACCCGTTTTTTAAATGGGTCATGTTAGCCGACCCAAAACCTGTTTTTTTTTCGTGTCGGGTTGATTTCGGGTCGTGTCAAGAATTGACACCCCTACTTGTACTCTTGTTCACTTGTAGTTTTAATATTTTATATATAATTTTTTGAATCATAGTTCATCTATTAAAAATAAATTATTTTCATTTCCCCAAAATTATTTCAAAACTTCAAACTATCGGCGCTTGTTTCCAGCGCCAAAACTTTTGAGGTTTTTAGGTTTTTCACCAAATCCCACTGCCCACAAACCCTAAGTATACTGCATCATGCTCCCCCCAAATGCTTAGTTCCGCCTCGATGACTCTCGCCGCCAGAATCTACTAAATGATTCATCTTTGCTATTAAGGTATCCAGAAAACCATCTTTCGAATTGTATATGGGATTAACACCAAAACTTCTTTTTATAAATGTTTGTTTGGTTTACAGAAAGAGTAATGTCTAAGTGCAAAGGAGCAACAACGATAATGGCAAAAACCTACATAAGAGAATATTAGGGCCACAATAAGAAGGTTCAGATGCTTTAGTGAAAGGTTTGCTTATTTTCCCAATTTTGGACCTTCTTATTCTTGTAAAAGGAATGGATTATGTTTTATATTTCAGTCTTTTGTAAAGTTGTACAAATTTGCAACTTATACTAGTTTTGGTTAGTGATTACAGAAGCATTAATGAAATCCAGATATTGGGCTTACTATTGTTTAAAGATAAAATATGAAGATGCTCAAAGAAATGGTTTATGCGTTTAAGTTGATCTTTGGGCATACTTACTAGCAGAGTTGTGGTATTTAAGATAACTCAATTAAGAAGAACACTGGTGGGAGAAATGGGTTTGGTGTGAAGCTTGTTAATGATGATCGGGTATTTTGTATATATATTGGTGTATTAATTATGTAGTTTTATTGAATATATTTTTAGAACTTTGGTATTTCATACGTGCTTTTGTATTTTAGGTCATTGATCATTAAAGATGCTAAATTGGAGACTTGTACGAGCATGGAATGATATCTCGGAAAGACCGAAGCATGATTTGATGTCTTGGGAAGTGTTACAAGGATTATGGAAGAGTATGGATGAGAAATCATAAGCCGATGCTAAAACTGAACAAGATGGGTTGACAAAATGCGACCTTGAAGTAAAACGAGCAAATCCTAAGGTAGAAAATGAGTTATGTGAGCCATAATATATGAGGGTTTTGACCTATATCTTCTATTTGACGAACCCTAATCAATATTGACAATCAACAGTAGCTATTAGGCGATTTTGGGTGAATTCCAGGGCTACCAATCATCTGTTGATCAATCCTAATGGCCTTCCTCATCATAATTGAAGATATATCGATGACGATGCTCGGTTAATCTCCTAGAATCTCACCCGGGATGTATAGTTTTTAACTTTTACAGTTTTTCTCATGTGATTAAGAACACTTTTGTATAATTATTGATGGTTGATATATGATTATTAATGTTTGGTATTTCTGTGTGTTCAATCGGTTTAGGTTTACGTTAGTCTGAACGATTTGTTACCAGTTGCTAGATAATTGATCGTACGACTGTTTCATCAGATTGAATACGATAAAACATACGATTGCCCTTAACTGAGTCACACTGACAAGGACTGTTTGATAACCAGTGTCGTGTGTAAAGTGATTGTTGATGTCTAAGGTTTTGTCCGATTGATCAGTCTGTAGTTAATCATTAATAATTTATCTGTTAGGTTGCATGAGATTACTGTTTGTTTGCATTCTTGAACCCCGGGTGTGATTTGCTTTGTTAATTGATTGAAACTTGTTTACTCGTTTTCTTGTTTAACTCTAAATTCAATCATTGCTTGTGTGATCAGCACTAAATCTGTTACTTCATAATATTAAAGTTGTTTACACGAATTACATTGACCACATACTCCTGGTGCATACGATACCTTACTTATCCTATCTAGATAATTTAATTAGGTTTTTAACTAACTCAAACGACGGTTATCAAAATGGCGTCGTTGCCGGGGAGTTAGTGCGCTTAGTGTTTTTCGTGTTATTTGATTTTTGCGTTTAATTTTAATTTTAGTATCAATTTTTGTTTTCAGTTTTTAATTTAAATTTTATTTTTCTATTTTACGCGGGGTGTGTTAGTTGTGCAGATAACAGGTTTATGCACACCCGTCACTCGGGCAGACAGTCACCGTTAATTTTCGAGCCCGAGATTGAGAGACTAGCTCGGCAGAACCGAGCCCATAACAGAAATTCAAAAATGGCATATCAAGACCAGAACCAAAACCAAAACCAACACCAGAACCAAGACCCACTTCCACAAAACAACGCGTTTCACCCAGACAACATACCTCCACCACCAGACTTCAATAACTAAAACAACCATAATAACTCAGCTCGTGCTTCTAGAACCCAAAACCGAAACCAAAACCAAGACCAAAATCTTGACCAGGCTGAACCGTCAGCCCCATATAATACCCCTAACCGCAGAACTCGGATTAATCTTGATGATGTTGTTCCGAGCATTCCGACAGATGATGAAGAAGAGGGGGAAGAAAATGAGGTGAATCAGGGTTTGGAAGTTGAGGATGAGGTTGATCAGTGGGTTAGAAGGAATCAGGAAGTTGAGCCTGAGAATGAGGGTACGAGAGGGAAAATGAAAGGAATGAGAATTTGGAGGCAGAGGTAGAAGAACCAGTAGTTCGAAGACGGGCTGAAGCGGTTAACAGAAACGAAAGGGGTCGAGACAGGGTAAATCGGGCGGAACGGCCCGAAAGAGTTCGTGGTATTCAGGTTAACCGGGGAGGTTTGGCGAACCCCGGGGGGCTTAGGAGGAATTATATGGCCCCGGTTCAGGGTGTAAACAGCCGGTTCAAATCGGCTATTTCGGATGGAGCATCCCCGTTGGTCCCACAGGAACGAGTGCCGAGACAGCAAACCTTTAAATCTCGGCCATCATATATCAACATTGTTCCTTATTTCCACAGGATGGCTTCGGAGGACCCGTATTCTCACTTGACCGATTTTTCGGCTATTTGCGAGTCTATTGGTGATGGTACGTTTGATCAGGATGAGGTCCGGTTGTGATTATTCCAGTTTTCTCTAAAAGACAAAGCAAAACCCTGGTTTAATTCGTTGCCGATGCACAGTATCAGAAATTGGGCCGAGATGCAGCAGGTGTTTCTAAACGAGTTTTATTCACAATCGAAGACTAGCGATGCCCGTTTGGAAATTCGCAACTTTTCATAGTTATCTGGCGAATTATTCCATGAAGCCTTTACCATGTATAAAGATATGATTAGAAAATTCCCACATCACCAAATCGAACTGTGGGAAGTGGTAAAGTGTTTTGTTGATGGTTTGACATACGAGGACCGAAAGCATCTTAAGGCATCGTGTAATGGTCAGCTGCTGAATCAGCCTGAAGAGGATGATTGGGATTTCTTGGAATTTATGGGTGAATATTTACAGGCAGAAGCAGCAGCCGAGAGACGAAGACGTGATACTTCCTCCAGGTCAGTCAAGTGTGTCACGAGTGAGTCTGAAAGAATTGCTGAGTTAGAACGTGAACTGGCTAGGTACATAAAGGGTAAGAAGAAAGAATTCGGAAAGGTTGGTGTTAAATTCCCGGTTTGTGAAGATTGTGGTGAACTTGGGCATAAGGCAGAAAATTGCCCCGAGTTTTATGATGACAAGGAGGATGAACCCAAGGAAGTTTATTATGCTTACTGGGATTCCAATGGTCAAGGGTTGAATTCAAACACCTATCACCCGGGCTTGAGGAATCACCCAAACTTCCGCTACGGGAACGCGTCTACACAGTTGAACCCGAACTTTCAGGGATCGAGCCAGAACAGGTCACAAGGTAATTACCGCAAGGGCGATTATCAGCAGCAGCAAGGTTCGTATGATCAGAATCGGGGGTATAACAGAGACGGTAACTGGGGTAGAAATTCATCGGGTAATCAGGACCAACAGAGGGGGTCCTCGGGAAATGCAGATGAGTCTGTGCACTCAAAGTTGGATGCATTGATGAAGATTATAGAAGATCATAAGGCTGAAACGAAGAAATATTTTGAGTTACATGATAAGTCAGCAGAGGCAATGTCAAAGCAGATTGGTCAGCTTGCAGCAGATATGGCAAAGTTATAAAAGAGCACAGGTCAACTCCCGAGCGATATCACAGTAAACCCGAACCATTACTACTCAAGCTCCAAGAAGGGAAACAATGTGCACATCAATGCTGTAAGTCTTTTACCTCATTTTGAAATTTCTGTTGTTGAAGTTGATTCACCACCACAGTTTGTTGAGGGGATGGTGGAAGATGTTAGTGGTGAGAGTGATTGTGTCGGTCAAAATGAATTAATTTTCCAAAATGAATCGAAAACCAAAAACATATGAAATGTCTTTTTGTGAAAATTGCACATGTGAAAAATGTTTAAATGGTAAATTAACCAACATGAGAGATGAGGAGGTGGAGAATAATACCACCTCAAGTAAACTCCAAGACCCACGAGTGCCACTTTTATTAATTCAAATTTGGAAATTTAAAACTGATTGGGCACTTCTAGATCTTAGAGCATGTGTGAGTATCATGCCCGGTAGTTTATATGATCAGTATGAATTTGGCCCATTAAAAAGGGTAAACACCACCGAGGTGTTGGCGGACCAAACTCATACACTTCCCCGGGGCATGGTGACTAATGTAATGGTTCAGGTGGAGGAATTTTTCTACCCAGTTGACTTTCTTGTACTTGACTATGCTAAACGTGTGAATAATACACAACCACAAGTCATATTGGGTAGGCCATTCCTTGCCACAGCACATGCGTTTATTGATTGTGCTAAGGGGATATTGGAAATTTAGTGTGGAGATCGTGATAAACGGTTACCATTGTTTGAAAATGCTACTAACCATGTTGTTGACATGTGTGAATCCTTGAGAAAGGATCACACAAAAGAGAAATGTTTTGTGACTGACAGGAATGAGCTAAGGAGTAGCATGAAGGTGAAAGGATGGAATAAGATGTTGCATGGAGTTAGAGATGGTGAGGAAGCAACTACAAGAAAGGGAAGAAGACGAAAAAGAAAGAGGTAAAGAAACCGCCAGAAGTAAATGAAAAATGGCAGGATCATGGTGTGCCAAAAGGTTGGGAGGAATCTCTTGAGGAGCGTGCTTATAACGAGAAGGTTTCACAGGAGCAGGCAAGACGCCCACCTTAAATGTCATAAAATTTTCAAATGGGTGGTATTTGTACATTTTGTATATTTTTAGTTTGCATTTAATTTCAGTTTTTATATTACTAATTGTATTTTAAGCGTACCATCATAGCAAAAGCTAAGTGTGGGGATACTGCATGGGAAAAGCTGGGATTTTGATACGTTCGGTAAGTTTTTTTTCCAGAAAACGAAGTTTCAGTTAAGCTATCCAGAGTGCTTTCATGTTTATGTTGTGGTTAATCCAGGTACGTGTATATTATGTTGTAACCAAACTTTCTGGGTGTAGTTCGCTATAAACCCTCACGAGACCCCACTCGTCCTCCCGGGAGGTTTACAGTGCTTGTTGCATATGCTAAATGCAACCGTGATTCCTACTAAAGTGAGTTAGGTATTTTAACGTTTTAACTTGTTTAACAAAATTTATTATGAAACGACTTAATTTGGCCCAGTAATTATTTTAATAAAATCAACAGAGAATCAATTTTTTATAACTCTTAAAAGACCTAGGTCTTACACTTGTGAGAAGCTTGCTTCTACACGTCTCGAGACTTTGCAGGTTCGACTGTCAGTTTGGTACTTGGTCGAGACGAGGGTATATGAGTGTTTATAAGAGTTCGCGAGCCGACTGGTCCTCTTCCAGTCTCGTTGATATCAGGTGATTCAGTTTCATAATTTATTTTGTTTTCTTAGTTTAAATGTTAAAAGTGTAATTGTATAGTTGCTAGTAGAACCGTCACATTTGAGCCCCGAATTTTAAAATTGCTTAACAGTCAAAAAGTCAATTTCAACCCCGTCCCTCAAATGTTCATTAATTGTTTAACTATTTTAACATTGAGGACAATGTAAACCTCGAGTGTGGGGATGGGGGGAATTTGAAAATTTTAACCCGATAGTACCTCGAAGAGTGTTCAGAAACCAAAATTGTTAACTGTTAATTATTGCCATTAATGCCAAGTTATAGGTTTCTGGTCATGGTTTCAGCTTCTCGATAGTCTTAGTCACAAATGTTTTCATAACGAGAAGTTGAAAATGGGGTCGTTTAGGCGGGGATAACGAGTCATGGGGACATGTACACATGTTTATATCAGCAACCTTATTCCTCCGGTACGTATGTGAGTTGACCACATATATATAATACACATATGATATATAGTACACGCATGTTATTTGAGTGCTTTCATCGATGTTCATGGATTACGGGATCGTAGTTGGCAAAATGCAAAAGTGATAGAGGCAATTAGGTTAAGCCTCGTCAGGATGAGCGAGAGTGTGGGTACTGAGGGTTGAGCCTCATATATTATACATATGAGCCTGGGCAATGAGAGGGGTGGGGGGTTGGTTCCCTTAGAAAACATTTCTTGGACCTATTTTTCATTTGATTAACCCCGATATTATGTTACGAGACGATCCAGCTTAATAGTTTTCTTTGTATTTGTATTTGTATTTGTATTTGTTTTTGAATCTGTATTTGTATTTGTTCCAGTATTAAGCATCACGTTTATCATGCTTAAAAAAAGCCAAAAAATGTCTGTTTATATTCAGTTACGCAAGTAGTAGTTCGTCTATGTATAGTAAAAAAAAGATGAAATCAGTTTGCATGTTAGTTTTGTTTATTTAGATGTTTTGTAATAAGTCGGGTCAGATCGTTTGAGCTACTTAAAAATTTCCCTTCCATACCCTTACACCTAGCCCCGTTACAACCCTTTTTAAGTCCTCTTGATTTGCATTTGTGTCAAAGCAGTTTTATGGATGGATACTTGTTTATGAGTGATACTGAGAGCAGGGTGATACTAGCACATATTTTGCTAGTCCAGATATTAAACCGAGAGGGGAGTTATTATATTATACGAGGTATGAGCATGTGTACCTTAACAGGAAACAAAGTACACTTTTCTGGGCGGCTCTATTGTTTTTATTATAGCACTTAACCTTAATTGTGGGATGCCAATCTAGAAAGTGTCAATCTGGGAAACTAGGTATGACCTTAAACCTTACTAGTATTAATGGTAATAATTTACATACATATGATGGAGGTTAATGTTTGCTTTAGAGTTTGCTTGAGGGCAAGCAAAAGATAAGTGTGGGGATGTGATGGTCGAGTATTTTGTATAGATATTAGTGTATTAATTATGTAGTTTTATTGAATATATTGTTAGAACTTTGGTACTTCATACGTGCTTTTGTATTTCAGGTCATTGATCATTAAAGATGCTAAATTGGAGACTTGTACGAGCATGGAATGATATCTCGGGAAGACCGAAGCATGATTTGATGTCTTGGGAAGTGTTACAAGAATTATGGAAGAGTATGGATGAGAAATCATAAGCCGATGCTAAAACTGAACAAGATGGGTTGACAAAATGCGACCTTGAAGTAAAACGAGCATATCCTGAGCTAGAAAATGAGTTACGGGAGCCATAATATATGAATTTTGGGTTTCTCGACGAGAGGAATCTAAAAACGAGGTTTTCTTATGTCGCGATACGCGATGAGATAGTCGTATGGCCATTGCGTATCGCTATGCACATAAAAAACGAGAAAAATCAGGTTTTGACCTATATCTTCTATTTGATGAATCCTAATCAATATTGACGATCAGCAGCAGCTATTAGGCGATTTTGGGTGAATTACAGGGCTACCAATCATCTGTTGATCAATCTTAACGGCCTTCCTCATCATAATTGAAGATCTATCGATGACGATGCCCGGCTAATCTCTTAGAATCTCACCCAGGATGTATAGTTTGTAACTTTTACAGTTTTTCTCATGTGATTAAGAATACTCTTGTATAATTATTGATGGTTGATAGTTATTTTTTCATTTTGGTTTTATTACAGTTTTTGTTCGGGTTTAGTTTTTATAAATTTGTTTCGTTTCATTATCTTTTCAGTTCAAATTTGTTATTTTAGTTTCATTTTAGATGGGTTAACTTTATTCAGTTTTTCATTTTGGTTTTTACCGTTTTTGTTTTTGGTTCGATTTATCGGTTTTAGTTTTCAGTTTCATTTTGGTTTTTATTTTAGTTTTGTTGGTATTCGGTTTTAGTTTTGTTTCGGTTTGTATTTACTTTGTTTAGTGTTTGGTTTTAGTGTCTATTGAAAAATGAAATAATATGGAGGGTTCACACATTAAATGAAAGGTTCATGTGAGTTTCAACTTTCAAGTGGGTTGAAGTTATTGAAACTTTATATTTTTTGGATTCTCATAACCAGTATTAATCAATTTGCATTTTGTAGAAATTATTTCAAAAGTTAAGAATGTTGTATGTGCTACCCTTCAATTTTTTTTCTTAGTCTTTAAGTGTGTTATTTCAATTTTCATTTATGAAAATGATTTTAGAAGTGTTTCAATTTGTTTTGGCTCGGGTCAAAATTGGTCATTTTAAACAGGTATTAGTTTAGTTATGGTCAATGACTCAATATAAAATGGTAACGATTGTGTTCGGTTTTCAACGAGTCTTTTCAAAATCGTATCGATTTGATTCGGGTCATATCAGGTCAATTTTAGAAAATATCGATTTGGTTCGGGTTAAAATGGGTCATTCTAAAAACATATCAATTTGATTATAGTAAAAAACATGCCATTATAAAAAGGTTTAGAGTTGATCTGGTTCTTAAATGCGATTTGGACGTGCTTCAGTTTATTAAGGTGCAAAACTTTTCACATGAAATGTAAAGACATTTTTGTATTTTGTAGTCAGTTAATCATTATGTTTGTTAATTTAGTGTATAAATGTTGATGTCATCACCCGTGTTCCCAGTATAAGAAGAAAAGAATATGTAATCATTCTTGAATACTTATCGGGAATTTTACATGGATGTTTATTTTATGATTTGATTGTTTTCTAAATTAATGTTAATAAAGTTTGTTTATTTTGTCAATTAATATAAGAAGTTATGTTTTAAAGTTTTAATTTTTTTTAAGCATTCTATTATGTAAAGTCATTCTTTATAATTTAAATTTATGATGTTTTCTCAAAAATTATATTAAAAACAAATTATTGTTTGAACTTATATATATATGTGTTAATTGACGATTTCTATATTTCCGTCCGTGTAGTGCACGGGGCTAATAAAATAATAAAAAAAATATAATATTGGGTATTAAGGGTGAGAATACCGATGAGATTGCTGGCCTCAGGCACCGCCAACGTGATCCCCATTCTTAAATGCTTTCTTTTGCAGGCCTCACAGTTGTTGTCTCCCACCACTATCGATCTCTTTCTCTTTCACACACACTTTTCCCCAATTTTTAATTCTCCATTTAATAATTGATAATAATAATAATAATAATTCATCCGTTTCTGTTTGACCTCCCTCATCTATATAACACACCCATATCTCCTCCTCTTTCCTTTTCTTCTTCGTCTGTTCTTCCTCCATATATTATCCTCCGCTTGTCCAGTCGGAGAAGATTCAACTCACCTGTTTTCTTATTAGGTGAGAAGATTCAACTCACCTGTTTTCTTATTAGGTGAGAAGATTCAACTCACCTGTTTTCTTTGCTCACTTTTTGGCTGTGATTATTCTGAAAATATTATATCGGATTTAATTTGCTGGAAATATTTTGAAATTTCACGCATCTCAAGGCGTAATACTATTTTCATGAAAATAGATTTGTAATCAGTTTTTTTTTCTTTCTGTGTTTGTGGTTGTTCAAAGAAGAAAATATTCGATTTTCACGCCGTAACTTTTTGCCTTTTCCTTTGAATATAACTTTTTTTTATTTATGCTGCTTGTTTAATTTAACTTGTATTCAATTTGTTTTGACATGGATTTAAGATCTGTTAAAAAAGTATTTTTAATTTTGATTTGTTCAACGCATCCGTTGTGTTTTAGATCTAGCGTTTGTGTTGTTGTATTTGTCTACAAACAATTTAATAATTCTCATAATCTCCGTCCAAACAGGTCCAATCCGAAAAGATGAACCACTGCGGTATCAATCAGAAGAAGACTTTTGCATCATCATCATCATCCCGTGAAGAGATGAGGAGCTCTCTTTCAGTTTCAGTTACCTTTGATAGCGGTGTGCCTATGGCTTGTCCCAAACCTAGACGCCTTAGCCTCTTTAGCAACACCGTCAACGAGCCTGTTAAGCCTCTCCGCTGGCAGATGTGGGAATTTTATTCCTTCCCTAATATTACTACATCTTATAAAATTAGTTTGTGTTCATAGATCTTGTGGTTGCGGCTCACTCAATCCTGTTTTTTATTATAATTTTGCAGCCAACAACCGGAAGGCTATGAGTCGAAAGCCGGCCCCGAGCTTCTGGACATAATTTTTGCAAATAGTGATAATACCTGTACTACACAGTTAGCCTCGTCGCCCCCTTTTTTCAGCGGGTCACTGCCAAGTAGAGTTTCTAACCCCTTGATCCAGGACGCTCGTTTCCGGGACGACATGATCTCGATGATCCCCAATCCTGCGTCGTCGTCTCCATCGGCAAGAAAAGGAGGCTGCCTCCTTTCCAATTTTGGTAACAAACCCCCCGCGGTGAGGATCGAAGGGTTTGATTGCCTCGATAGGGATAACAGGCGCAATTGCAGCATCCCTACCTTGGCATGAATCCAACAACATATCATTCAGTACATAACAATAATCCGCCTGCCTATTTAATTCTAGCCTTCAAAGGAGGATGAATTTTGAAGAGATCTAAATTCATTGGCCTATAAAGCAATTTGAGAATTCTTCTGATATGGAATCATAGTCTAAATAGATAGAATCATGATCTAACGATATCCATTAACCATAAAATATAGACCCCTCGCTCAGTCAATTCATTATAATTTCTAATTTCTTGATTCACTAGAGTCATTATGATCTGGAAGTCGATCCGGGGCAAGTGTTCGGATCTATTATGACATAGCCAGGAGGCGCTCAACGGACCTTTTGGATCTTATAAAAGCCTTTCTTTATATTGCTTTATATTGATACAAAAACTCTTTTTTTTTGCAACTTAATCTATTTCAGATATAAATTAAAAGTTCTTAGCTGGAGCTGCTTCATGTTTTTTAGATAGAGTACATGTTTTTTAGATTTAAATAGAGTAATAGTACTCTATTCCAAATCACGCGAGCAGACATTAGCTATTACTAAGAAATTTTGATATATTCACAGTGATTCGAAGCCTTTTTGATTAGTTTTAATAGTCTTTTTTTTATAGAAAAAAAGAACGACAAGAAAAAATATATTTTGTAAGCTATCCATGTATCCTTTAGTCCTACAAAATACCATACGAAATAGAACGCTTAGAAGGGATATAAAGAAATTCTTTGATGGATTCTTACAAAGGAACGATCTATTTTATTTGACTGATGGGGCCAACAAAAAATGAATTATAACAAATAAAAATATATCTAAAACAATCTAAATCATAACTAAAATCAAGAAAAAGTCTGATCTTCTATTCGAAACGTCTAGTGATCTTCAACCAATTATGAGCTTCAATATAATTACCAGCAGTAAGTGCTATAGCCTATTTCTAATACTCAACGGCTTGGTCGAACAAAGCCTCCGCAATTTCAGAATCCTCCTGGCGAATGGCCTGTTCTCCCCGGTCGGAATAGGTGGGGTAATTCCTTCCCTTAGAACCGTACTTGAGAGTTTCCTACCTCATACGGCTCGCCAGTTAACTCTTTTTGTATCCCATTATCCCATTTGAATCTACCGTATCTAACTAAATAACATTTATCGTAGATCTATCCCATTTTTTCGGGTTAACTAAAAGAATTTAATAAAATAAGTTTCAAACTTAAATCTTAAGTTTGGATTAAAAATCCGGTTTATTTTAGTTTTATCTTTTCTCCCACATTCAGAAGAATAAAACATAGACATTTCGCCTATCATTAGAATTTTCTGAAAGGCAACTATCTCAGTTTCATATCATATAGAAATTTAGATTATATAGAATTTTTGAAAAAGACTTTTGAAAGGAAAGACTTACTATTTTTGGGATCTGATCCTACACCGCTGCTCAATACCTTAGTGGATCAACTCTATTACATAAGTTGATTACTAACGTTTGTCTCACTTCATGACATAAGTAAGCAGTTCTTATTGTATCGGCCAAAACCTCGCTAATTGATCTTTACGGTCCTTACTCTATCAATTAGATACTTTACCCATAGACTAAAATAGCTAGGCACATCTATTTCTTCATATTTCAACTTCTATGAAGTTTCTTTCTTTTCTACAGCTAATAAAAATCGTTGTTTTAGACGATACTTATGTAAAAAGCCCTTTTTTATAGTATTTACTAGTGAATTTGATCTTTCTTTACTTTTTTCTTTCTATAGTGGAGATAGTCGCACGTAATAACAGATCACGGCCATATTATTAAAAGCTTGTGATAAGAATGGGTTTCGTTCGAGCGCTCGAAAATAATATTCCAAAGCTTTTGTGTGTTCTCCGTTACTTGTGTGGATAAGTCCTATGTTATAGAGTATATAACTTCGGTCATAGGGATCAATTTCTAGTCGCGTAGCTTCATAATAATTCTGTAAAGCTTCCGCATAATTTCCTTCGGATTGGGCTGACATCCGTTCGGTCGTCATTCAATTCAAAGAATCTCCGTTACAGAACCGTACATGAGATTTTCATCTCATACGGCTCCTCCCTTATGTGCATAATGATAAAATGATAAAATAAAGAAGATGAAAAACTTCTCATTATGAACTGAGTAGGGTTAGTGTTTTTACAAGAAATCTCTAGCCAACCTTCCTGCAAGAGATCTTTTCTTAACATCAAACGTATTGGTACTAGAGAGAAATGATAACTCCAACAATTTCTTTGTTCTCAACGCTTCCCAAATTCCAGAAATAAGTCACTTCAACAGCCTTCGATGGTTATACGGGTATCCAAAATACAAACGAGATGGATGTTTGTTGTCACCATTCTTTTAGTCCCAAGCCTGCTAAAGAAAGGGATAATTTATAACAAAGTTTTAGTGTTGTTGATTCCTAGGTGTGGTGCTTCTTCCCCTCTGCTACCTATTGGTATTAGTGGACTAGGATTGACCTGTAATACCGAACCATAGGTATAACCTTTCGCTCAATACTAGAATCGAGAACTGAAACATAGCATCTGAGGCTGCATTAATCGAGGATACACGACGGAAGGAATTGTTCTATTTCCAAACTTTACCTTCAACAAGCGTAGATTTTTTTATTTTCTTTTTTTACCGATCACGAATCGTGTGTATTTCTTTTCTCGTAAGACTGAGAGTAATAAAAAAAATCAAATCGCACCATCTCTGTAATAGGTAAATGCCTCTTTTTCTCCTGAAGTTGTCGGAATTATTCGTAATAAGATATTGGCTACAATTGAAAAGGTTTTATCAATAAAATTTCCATTTATCCGCGATCTAGACATAGGTAGCAATCCATTCTATCATTGTTCTCATTACTTCTCGCGGGAAAATGATCCCCCAAGGAAAAGAATTCTACAGTACGAAATAACATAAAAACATATTCATTCTCATGAAAAAAAGAAAAAAATGGTCAGTCTATTCGATCTTAAAAAATTCAATATTCAAAAAAAGAATTGATAAGAACTAAGAAATCAATATGGGAACCGGATTCGATTCCATCTTACTTTACTGGAATAGTCTACCAATAAAAGAAACTATTCTTATTTGATTGAAGTTACAGCTTAGAATAACCTCAGTTGGTTGAATTATGATACAAAGAAGAAAAAGAATCATTGTACGATGAAAATAGAATAACCGCCCATTTTTTTGTGTTGTATATTTACGTGTATACACTATACAATCAACTACAAAAAAATTCTTTATCTATTTCTATTTTTAATAGAATAGATAGATAGGATAAGGGTTTTTTTGATAACTCTAAAACTGGCCTATAAAGCAATTTGAGAATTCTTCTGATATGGAATCATAGTCTAAATAGATAGAATCATGATCTAAAGATATCCATTAACCATAAAATATAGACCCCTCGCTCAGTCAATTCATTATAATTTCTAATTTCTTGATTTAATCCGGTCGGGATCTGGAAGAATCAGCGGATGAGTTGGGTTAATCCGATCAGTTCATCGATGGTCGGCAAGTATGATGGTCCTAATGATGATCCTACATGTATTTCGTGTATATCTCACCGATGGATTTAAAAAACCGTGCGAATTAACTTGGGTTACAGGTGTGGTTCTGGCTGTATTGACTGCATCTTTTGGTGTAACTGGTTATTCTTTACCTTGGGACCAAATTGGTTATTGGGCCGTGAAAATTGTAACGGGTGTACCTGACGCTATCATTGTAATAGGATCACCTTTGGTAGAATTATTGCGCTGAAGTGCTAGTGTGGGACAGTCCACTTTGACTCGTTTTTATAGTTTACATACTTTTGTATTGCCACTTCTTACTGCCGTATTTATGTTAATGCACTTCCCAATGATACGTAAACAAGGTATTTCTGGTCCTTTATAGATACATAGAAGATATAGCATAGATATTTTGAATTCATCATTTATCACTTGGGGTAGGAACTATAGTATTTTATTGCTATAAGTATGGATTATTGAAAAGAATAAGACATGTATTTGGATATTTCCCTTGAACTCCGCAAAATTTTTGATTTGGCATCAATAGTTGAAGGGATTTTTCCGAAGATAAAATGGATTATGGGAGTGTGTGACTTGAACTATTGATTGGTCTGTGCAGATATGTGCCTTTTTTCTATTTATTTATCTGCCACGTTTGAATTCACAACCAAATGTGTCTTTGTTCCAACCATCACGTAAGCCCATACGGAGGATAGGCTGGTTCGCTTAAAGAAAATCTTTTCTATGATCAGATACGAATCATGTCATACATGAGCAGGCTCCGTAAGATCTAGTTCACTTAACTTCAGATTATTTAATAGTATAGTATAAAATGCATTCATTTCCTCTGCATTGGCGCAATCTATGATACTATCGGAGTAAAAAAGGGGTCTAAATAAGAACAGAGACTGGGCTGTATTAGTAACAAGTAAATCCTTTGTGTGTTTATAAAAGGTCTCTAAAAATTTTGGGGATAAACACCAATCCTAAGGTCTGAGACGACCCAAAAAGCAATTGATCAGATCACGATCTAGTTTATAAGCCTACTTGGGTATTGAGTATTTATTTGTAAGAACTTCATTTTTTGCACTTGATAGTTTCAACTCCAGAAAAAAGAATCCAGTCAAATTTTTATTTTACTTACATAAAAGCATCCATATATCGTATATACGGGTGTCTAGATAACATTTATATGGATTCAGTTAGTTCTTTTTATTCTTGCTCGAGCCGGATGATGAAAAATGATCATGTCCGGTTCCTCCGGGGATGGATCTATAAGAATTCACCTATCCCAATAACAAAAAAACCTGACTTGAATGATCCTGTTTTAAGAGCTAAATTAGCTAAAGGTATGGGTCATAATTATTACGGGGAGCCCGCATGGCCCAACGATCTTTTATATATTTTTCCGGTATATACAGGTGTCCTTTTAAGTTTTAATGGTCTGTAGTATGTAAGTAATTAGTGAGTTAAATGGCCAGAAATAATGCGTCTATGGTCGAGTTCTTTGTTTAGAGTAAGGATAAGGTTACCCTCATGTTTGATGATTTGTAAGTATAAAAGATCAAGAGGGTAATCTTTAAAAAAAAAGAATATTTCTTTAATCATGTTTTTGGTTGTAACTTGTAAGCAGATGAGTGGAGGAGGATAGTGACCTTACGAAGAGAAATGTGTATAAAGTTTAAGGTCGCATATCGAGTCGTGTCTTTTTGTAGGGTCGTAACATTTTGTATTGTATATATTATAATATAATGTACGATTTTAATGGATAAATTTTATAAGTCTCATTTGTCTTTTGTTAAATTCTTATTGCATAATAACAAAAGTTGTGAAAGCATGTAGTATCATCTAGTTCTATTTTATAAATGTTTCAATCCAGATACTGATAACAAAAAATATGAGATTTTAGGGTAAGACTGACTTTATGTTGGCAATGTAAACCTCACAACTGTCATAATGTAGCTTAAGTATTGATACTAAATTCTGATTGATCTCCAGAATATTTAAGGTTTCATAAAACGTAATTAGAAGACAGTTTTTCATCGTTATAATAGCCTTAACATTTAAATTTTGTCACCAACACTTATGTTAGTTATTTGTTGATATCAGTAAAGAAACTTATAGAACTAGACTCAGCCTATCATGTTAATTGGAATATTAGGGTTAACATACTTAAATATCATTAATACACGACTATTGTTTTAGCCAGATGTTCTTTTGAATTATGGATTGCCTTGTTACTTATGCCTAATATAATGACATATTTTTACAACGAGACTTATCCTTAGAGAACTTAAAGCTGGAAGTAATACTTGTATTTTGTCTATGAACCTTAGAATTATTCTCTTTAAGGTTTTAATGGTGGTGAGTTAAATAACATCTTATGTTCCACTGCCATATTCTTTTCTTTTACGTGTGTTGCTAATCAACATACTCGTTTTCCTTTTGTACTTATGATTGTTATAGTTGATACTTAAGGCAACAAATTGTAATAATAGAAACTTTTAGTATGTAATGCATTAGAAAAGTGTACTTATTTTCATGCGTGAACCCTTAACTTTATGGGTCATGGTATTGTACATTATGATCTATTTAGTAACGTCATTTAACCTTATAGTTAGATATTTTAAGGAGTGCATGAATCTTAGGAGTTATTTTGATTAGTTTTAGGAAAAACTAAATGTATAATAACTCTAGTGATAACATTTATTTATATAAGTTTTTGATTATCATTATCGTAAGAGATATTATAATTGACTCATTCTATTTGTTATGCTCCAGTTTTCAATTGAATGATTGTTATTATAAAGAGCAGTAGGATAGTCATATCATGTATTAAGGGATAACTAAAACTGAGAAGAGCTAAATATTATTGAAACTCTTTATGATATAAAATTTATATTATGTTTTAATATTAGAGTGGATGATTTATATGAGATAGTTATTTATAGAAGAAAATTATAGGGAGTAATGTTATGTGATATAAAATAATACATATTAAATTTATTATCATTAGCTTAATGAAGGATTATTAATGTGAGGATCACTATATTTTATTGAAGATGTGATATGTCTATTATTAACATCAAACTAATAGACTATAATTAAAAGTTCTATTAAATAAAAAATAAATCACCTTTGGGCAGAATTAAAATTTATTTAAGTACGTGTGCAAAACACTTGTATCCCATCACCTTTGGGCAGAAGTGATACAATTATTTTAATTATGCACATGCTAGTTTTGCTTGATAAAATGTAACACATCACCTTTGAGCATAAGTGAGACATTTATATCATGTTAGACAAAAAACTAACAAAAGCTTTCAGTTAGACTTGAATTATATGGTAAATGTAACTCATCACCTTTGGGCAGAAGTGTTACATCCAAAGTTCATTCAAGTTAAGCCTTTATGTTTTGTAAAATATACAATATATAAGGTTTATAAAACATTTAATTAGTTAATAGCAGAAAAATGTTTAGAGTAAGGATTTTTAAGTTTCTGGTAAAACCTTAATTTTCGAAATTAGTTCTCGGAAATTTTGGGTTCCCGAGAATTGCCAATTTCCGGCTTTTAGCGGGTTTTTCAGTATTTGGGTGTTTACATGATTTTATGGAGTTTTTAGAAAAAAATGTTGATTCCGGTATTAGTGAGTTTTCGGGTTTATGGGTTATGACCCAAACCATTTTAGAAACTCATAAACTCTTAGAACACATAAGCTATTTTAAGCCCATAATACGTGATTTTTAAATAACCCATGAACCCGTAAACTGGTTTAAGCCCTTAACCAATGATATTTTTAAACTAAATTAATAATAATAAGATTTGGTTCAAATCTTTTTAATGATTAACAATTATATTTGTTTCTTATTTTAGGGGAATTCAAATCTTTTAAGAAATATTAAAACTTCAAAGTTATCCAAGATTTGAATAAATATATCCCTAAATAATTATTAACAAATTTTAATCTAGATTTTGAACCAACATATGTATAATTTTCGATAATAATGATGAACACGAAGAACATCATCAAAAATTTTAACAATTAAACATACAAAAAACCTGGAATCGAAATCTTTAAACATGAATTTAACAGATTTCGAAAATATTAGGGTTTACTAAATATGAATTTTAGCGATTTTAAACAGTTTCATATATTATTTTCGTAATAGAACATGAAAAAGAAACCGAAAAAATTAAGGTTTATCAAGTTTTAGTCCATGTCTTTTGCTTCAATTATAGATTTACGGAAAACATGAAGAACTGATTAATCAGCATCACTCTGATACCACATGTTGATCAGTTCCTCATGTAAGTAATAAATAACACGAATAAAAAATAAACCTATGAACCTGTTACAACATGAAGAGTAGTAATCGCAACAGAGAAGGATGTAGACGACATGGTTGTCAGCTTGGTCGAGTTCCCCTTTAGGATGTATAGTTAAGTATGGTGTTAGGGTTTTTGAGAGGAACTCGATTTAGGAGAGATGAGATACACAATATTGTTATGTGTGTGTGATTAGGTTATGATGTTAATATTATCTCTCTTTATATACATGCAAGTGGAAACCCTTTATTAGTTAGTTATAGGTAATATGGCCCATCAACAATTACCAAACTAATATATAATAAGGTATAGTTAATATTTTTATATATTATAATATAAATGATTATAATAACCATATATAAATATATATATAAATATATATTTAATCTTACATTATAAGCTTGTATTATTATTAAAAGCAGTCTCTCGTCATTGTCTGACTTTATAGCTTTAGTCAACACGTTTGTGCTCACCCCTCCGATTAAACTCTATGGTCACCTCATATCCTCTCCATTGATTTATCAACAGTCATTTCTTCTTTTGCATGTCGCCATCTGTGTTATCCAAATATAAACCTAAAACAAAATTGTAAACTCTTCTATAAATTGAGCATTATTTTATCAATTCTTTACATGTTATTGAATCACACGTAATTTTGTTATATTTGCAAAAAAAATCACTGAGGCAAAGAATGTCATGCGTAAAATATGATCTGCTGTATTAACTTGAATGAGAGGAGAACACCACATTTAAGCATGTGTAAGAGGGAGCAATCTAAGAATGGGTGACTGTTGGAAAATTTTTAATGAATGTGAGATCAATGTAACTCTTCATGTACATCTTGTGAAACTTTTTTTAATTATGCCATAATGAGAATTAAGTTATAATGAATGTACATAAGTGAGACTTTTTGTTAGACTTTTCATGAGTCCTAATGGTATGTATAAATAGAGGCCTTGTGCCTTGGTTAAAAAAAGAGAGAGAAGAGAAGTCTTAAATAAAACGATGATCATCAAAAAGAAACTTTAGTATATTTCTTGTTCCAAGAAATATTGAAAATGAGTACTCTCTAAACTTCATCTTCATATTTCAAAGTTCTAACACACTAAACTATCTGGTGTAACATCGGGCGTGTGGCCTTCCCCGGCAGTACATACTGCTTCGGCTATTGTACCCTGGAAAACATACGTGTTGTCTAAGTAGAGGCGCGAAATCTGTTTTAAGGGAAGCGTGTTGAACACGTGCCTTAGCCTCAACCGTCAACATTTTGTTTGTTTTTTTTTGCTATAGTCAATGCGCTTAGTCGAAGATCAAATATGATGAAGACATAAGACAAGGATATTACTTGAAGACTTGTTAAACTACCTGCTAAAGACTTTGGATCATATCAAGTTTGAATATAAAAGTTTGTATTTGTTTAGTTTTGTAAACGGTATCATACTAGAATATTTCTCATTACTAACGAGAGTATCGTTGGCGTTTATTTTATTTTATTTTTTAAATAAAATGTGACCAATGTCCTACAATCTTAAAAAACAGATTTCGTGAAGATTGTTGCTACAATCTTAACACCTTATATATAAAGATTTTTTGGGTTCACGAAATGGTTTAAAATAAAAATATTTTAGAGATTATAATCTTATAAATATATATATTTTTTTGGGAAATTACGTACGTAGTACAACTTATTGTGCTTGGATTTTTAGAGATCATGTGCAATCTTAAATCCTATACCGTGTTACAAAACGTAATGTTTGATTCAACCGTTTGGTCTTAGAGACGATTTTTGTAATCGTTTGTATTCTAACTATAGTGTTAGAAACGGCCTTGGAAAACCATTGGGATTTTATTGGTTTTGCTGTAATGATTTTCGCAATCGTTTATGTCTAACAGTTGTGTTAGAAATGGTATTTAGTAAACCATTCATTTCTTGTAAACGTTAATAATCTAACGTGCGCGTTAGATTGGGTTTATCGGTTTGTGTAAACTTTTCATTTCTTAACATGTGTATTAGAAATGATTATTTTTATAAAACAATATGGTTAAAAAGTTTCTCTAAACACCTCGTTTCCACATGTTTGAATATCTTACATGCGTGTAAGATACGATTTATTATATATATTAATATATGTGGTTAAACGTTTTATGTAAACGTCAATTTCTAACGGTCGTGCTAGAAAATAATGTCGTGAGACATTCATGTGTAATTTGGTTAAATAATGCACAAAAGCTTTCACGGGTGTCTTTTCGTATTTCTCCAATTAAGTGACCAGTAATTCAAGTATTAACTCGATGTTAATGGAGCGACTTTTGGGCTATACATTAGAAAACCAACAGTTTAAAAGGTTTTATCTCAACGTTTAATGTTTCATTTATGTTTAGTCTTTCTCTAACTTGGGTGTTGGAAATGTTTAAGTCCTAACTTGTTTGTTGGAAATACTGACCGGGAATGTTTTATGTAAAAACTTACTTTTCTAACGTATGTGTTAGAAATAATTAGAAATGGTTTCTTTAATACACTCTATCCTTGAAAAATGTTATATGTGAACGTTTAAGTTTATAGCGTGCACGTTGTAATATGTTTTTTCACTTGCGTTCTAGAAACCGTTTTAGTACATGAGTATTAAACCTAAAGCATATAAAACTATTAGATATTTTAGGTTTTGATTTTATAAACCATTTTTTATATTATTAATATAATATATTGCAAAACTAAAGAAACGTTTTAGAATGATTTTTTTTAACAAAGTTTTGCATATTTTAGATAATTCGAAACGGTTTGCTACTCATGCTGAAAGTAGTACATGTTAAACTAAGATAATGTCTCAAGTATACTTTATGGTAGAAAACAACTTCGTGTTGTGATTGTTCAAATTTAGTAATTGTAACAACTTAATGTTGTTTGGAACATATTTGTTCAAGACTCAAGAGTATGGTTTCAAAATTTGTAACACCCAGGCTAAAGCGGAAACGCCTGAGTGTGACGTATAGATTGCTCAAAACACATGTGACACTATTAAGTGAAATATTATCATTAATTCATTCCAAAACATCAAGTACACAAGTTATTTCAAATGAACAAAGACAATGGAAAATGAACAAAACAAACATCTTCTTATTTATTATTTAAATAACCTAACTTCTATTATCTTCGTCATTTCATCCTCTAATGAAAGTACCTGTAGTATATATATAAAATAAAGTCAACTAATTGAATAGTTGGTAAGTTCACATAAGTTTTGATATAAGTACATAAAAACCATACAATTCCATAAACAAGTGTAAATGAGCAAGTAAGGTCCTTTCCAGTTGGGATTGTGCACCAACGTACTCGGATAATAGCGCAAGTAAGTGTCTTTTCCGTTGGTAACAACCAACGTACTCGGATCGGGGGTCCCTATTCCACTTATAACATGTAACATCCCCTAAAATTTTGATCCAAATTTGACAACTTAGGAAAGTTGAGGGATCAAAAATAATATCAAGAAAAGACATGAGAAAATATTAAATAAGGAATTATAAGAAAAATAAGAAAATAAAAATATTTCCTAAGTTAAGTTTACTTACATGAAAGAAACTCCATCCCACATTGGAAAATGTAAGAAAGTGGAAGCATTCCACTAAGGTATAAATAAGTAAGATGGAATCCATCCCACATGGAAAGTGGTAAAGAAATGGAAGCTATTTATAAGGAAGAGATTTTCCATAGTAATATTCTTTTATGAATATCATGCACCAAGTAGCCCTAGCGGATGTGGCGCTTTGATGGCGCCTTATTATTTTTGGACAACGGGAATTAGACCAGAAATGACAAGCTACAAAAGATGAAGGACTAAAAGTGAAAAATAATATTCAGGAACCCATCGCGCTACGCGATGAGTCCAAGGAGACGGCCATCGCGTATCGTGATGGGCCGTGATGACGCATCACACACGTGTCACACTTTGGTAACACGTGGCAGCCCGGCATGACACGTGGCAAGACGTGTTAGACCACGTGGCAGACGTGTTAGGCCAAGTGGCGACACGTGGTGTGATCTCAGGAGAAGAGCCATCGCGCTACGCGATGGCGGAAGAAGTAGGACCTATCGCGTATCGCGATAGGATACAAAATTGGCTATAAATAGGGCAGGCCACGGCTCATTTGCACACACACATTTACTCTCTCTCTAGAATTTACACTCTCTCTACCTCGGTTTGCGTGCCGAACATCGTTTTGCGTGCCACCGACCCGACAATCATCACCTTGTAATCCATGCTAAATACCTGGTGTTTTCCTTGAAGTGCGTGCCATCCAAAAATAACCCAACGTTCCGCCTTGAAGTACGTGCACGACCCGGTGACCGAACATTGCCTCGATTTGCGTGCCAAGGAAGGTGGATCAAGAACGCCTCGATAAACGTGCGTATAGAGTAAAAGTGTTGCCGTATAAACTTAGGAATATCTAAACTCCGAATACCGTGCGAGGTAAGGAGTTCTGCCTAAGTTATTATTTTATTATTATAAATGGCTTAGACCATAGTCGAGGGTATAGCCCGAACCTTGATTACGATTAAGAATGAAATAACTTTTCTTAAGCAAAGGTTATAATTAAAATATAGTTTCTTCTTTATTAAGAAACGTAAGCAAGTTTATTCAAGGGATATAATTGAATAGTATTTCTTTATTGTTAAGAAATATAATATTATAAAGTAATGTTTCTTCTTGAATAAGAAACATCGTGTGTAAATGATAGACAAACAAAAGGACTAAAGGTCCAAATGTTTTTATCAAGGTTAAAGCTATATAAAATAGACTAAAGGTCTAAAGCTTGATCGATGATCTAGTTATTTATACAAATGTTATTCTCGTACTATAGGTCAGAGGTAACAAAACAAGAAGAAGAGAACAGAAAACAGGAATCAGTATCAGAAACTGATTATAAACAGACAAGGTGAATACGCCTCAAACCTTTTATATTGAGTCAGAATATTTGCATAGGATTTACGAATCCTTAAAACTTTGTGTACAATAATAAGAAACGGACACTCTGATTAAGAGTATATATGTGTTTGGATCCAAACATACATGGTGACTCGGCATTTCATCGAGGCCATGCATATCATCAACATGCCTCTGAAGGTCTACGGGACTGTTCAGAGAAATGATATTGTGTATATAATTAATTGTACATGGTACTTAGGGTAATTTGATCCCAATATAGTTGGGTGCCTAATGAGTAGTCACAAAGGTATTATTGTTAGTTTCACAAAGGTATTGAAAAGATATTTTAGAGTCAGCGTTATTCACCAGCTTTGTGCTGACGTATTTTCCCACCCATGTTACAGGGATACAAGAAAGGTTAGAATAGACAAGCAAGAAGGAATAGAAGATTGGAGTTATAGTCATTAGATGCTATCTGGTGGCTCGGATATTTTATTTGGAAATATTATAAAAGAGTTATGTTTTCCAAAGAAATGTAATTGAAATATCAAACGGGTAATTAAACCCGACTTTTTAATAAGTTTTCAAAATAATAATATTTTTTAAAGACTTCCGCTGAAACAAAACCCGCAACTCTGATGTATTTACAAAACAGGTACCAACTTGTGGTCACAAGCCTAGGCCCTAAAGTGGGGTGTGACATAACATCGAGGTCCTGAGTGCATAGGGGGGCGTATGATCATACTTAATGAGGAAACCATGAGCACGTAATCTTTGAAAAGTAAGCAAATATACACATTAGTCCATGTAACGAATTGTAGATTGTAAATAATGAATAAACGAAACTGTAATTTGGATACGATATATATGTTACCCCCAAAAGTAAAAGCACAAAAAAGGGTGTGAGAAACTCACATTTGATATTGGAGACAACTTGAAATAAATAACCGAAAGCGAGTTAAGAAACGAAGCAATTGAATCTCACAAAACTATAAACTATAAATTATAAAGTTAATTAACTTATGGTAAATGGGGACTTGGGGATTTTTAATGAGTTTAACAAAAATGAATAAAGTTTATATAAATCATTTGATGTTTATTAGTTGAAGAATGATTTGTAGACAAATAATTATAAATTCTTAATATAAGATTAAATAATAATATTAATAACAATTTATGATTAAACATTTCTTTCAAGTAACATAATTAATTAATTAATTAATTCTCATAAATAGTAGTTATGTTGAAATAAAATAACCAATAATTAATTCACTCAATTATTAATTCAAATATATGAAGTATGTTATATCTATTGTAAAATATTTTAAATAAAAGAAATTTTATAAATAATCTTATTTAAAGAAAGTTTATAAATTATGATGATCAACGAATCATAAGATTTAGATAAATATATATTCATGTTTGTTCTTGTAATATAACTGGGCTTGATCCAAGATTTAGAAAAATCAAAGTGTTCATCTTGGATATCCATGATCATAATGATTCTTAAAACCAAAATATAATATTTTTATGACAAAAGTAACATGATCATGAAGAACAACTTATGAACAAGTATGAACATTCAAGATAAAATCAAAACAAAAGCTATAAAATGCTTGAAATGGTAACAAGTTACTTGTTAGTGCTCTTAAACTTAAGAAAATAATAGATTGAGGTGTGAAAATAATGGAGGATTTGTCTTCCTTTTATATTGAAAATATAGAGTTGTTATGTCTTAAGGAAATTATGAAAGTTAATCATATTTAATATAATTAAAACACAAATTAAAAATTGTTTAATAAGGTATTCAAAAGGTTTAACTATTTTAATAAATTTTATTGAATTAAAGCATTCATTAGTTATTATTAATTAAGTAACATATGAAAAGATGATTATAATAATAAAATTAATAATAATAATATAAAATAAAAGTAGTAGTTGTAGTTATATAATAGTTATAGTAAATTGCATGGGACATGTACTTAAATATTTGATCTTGATTATGAATGTTTAAATTGAGTATGTAACACTACAAAGGTGGTGAAATGTATAATTGCATAGAAATGATCACATAAAATACATTAATGAAAATTGAGATTAATTAATAATATTATAAAAATATATAAATTTAAATAGAAACAAAACCGAAAATTTAAAATGGGACGAGTTTTCGGGTTTGAAAAGTAACGAATGTTACATGACTTACAACTTTTAGAAATTTCGTCCTGAAATTAGAATAAAAATAAAAAAATAAAAATAAAAGAGAACAACTAATAAACGGAGTTGTCGGAAATTTTAGCAATTTTATACATGCACAATTAAAATAAAATAAAGTAGATCTTTGAATGACCCGAAAAAACGCCACAAATAGGAAATATGACAAGGAAATTTATATGTAGGATGTACCAGCGGCGTCTCCACCATGCCCTTATCATATTGTATTTTCCCCGTTCACCAAAAATCATTCCAAGTTCCGAGTTATTTCACACAACCGTACTTATTATATTTTCCATGCGAGGACTTTGATAATTACGTGTCGACCCGTAATTGCCTCTATCGTTGGATGGTCCATATAACTTGCTTATTGTGTGGCTTTAAGACATAGACCTTAGATAAAGAAAAAAAAATATTCTCATATTGAACTTCAAAAAAGATAATGAATTAAAAAGGGTAAAAACATTACAAAACACATTAATAGACCGTTCAGGCCAAGGACAACGTTAAAACACTAGGTCAAGTAAATAGAATCATTGTGTCTAAACCAAGTGAACGATGTTGAAAACGAAATAAACGAGGTAATGAAATTAAAGAACGAAACATTTAGAATTATAACCATCATAACATGTAATTGAAATACTGGGATCGAGAATAACGTGGTAGGTAAACGTAGCATTTAACCAACGAAATATGAACATATAAATTTGATAAGGCATTGGGTTCGAGAATAGATTAGATAAACGAAACTGTTATATATCAAAATATCAAAAAGTTTAACGAATGTAAATCTCTGAACAATATTCAACGTAACTAGCGGCAACATTGAGATAAATAAACAATTACATCGTACGAACATGTAAATTTATAATAAAGTGAAATGGGTGAACAAAATTTTAATATCAAAATCACATAGGTCTATAAAAAGAAAATTTTCTATAATAACCTTGAGTTTATCAAAGTAAATAATTGAATGATTTTTTTTAAAGCAAAATAACGCATTTGTCTCAGATTGATGAAATCACGAACAAATAAATGGTTCAAATAAAACATTACGTGGAAGAGAAGTAAACGAATAATCCAAAACAATTTGTGTAATAAATAACATAACATAAACTCAGCATGTACATGGGACACAATTCCGGTTCATAAGTAAACGAATTTATTAAGAGAGAGTCGGTCACAAATATTCAAATGTAAAAATATCATGAAAACACGGTTTCTATTAGGTAGTTATGTACACATAAATGTTCATAGTCTTAATTTTCACTTAACGGGTATTTTTAAGAAAAAAAATGGGTCATAGACCACGAGATTTGAAATAACAACGTAACCCAATTTAGCAAAGCGAATAAGTATGATGTACGAATTTACGTTTCGTAAAAATACAAACAAACATGGATCCAAAATCAATGGACAATCAAAATAAACGACATAAACAATATTCTAAAGAAGTGGATGTAAAAGTCACTTTGGGTAAGTTCGAAACATACGTGAAAGAGAAAAATAAAGAAAAGTAAATGTAGCTTGCGACGCTTGTCTTCTCGAATATAGGTTTGTTTGTGGCATGAATGTAACATCCTACTTTTGGTTATTATAGTAAAATAAATTTAGTTTATTTCATAGTGGGTCGTTATCGGTTTAGATGAATAGAATATGAGTTGGTCTAGTGTTGGGTGAATGGATATGGGTTATGGACTTGGGTATGAAAGAAAGAAGGAAAGACAATGGGCTTAAGCCTATTGTCCCTAAATATATAAACCATAATCACCATTAATTCCCTCATTTTACACATATTCCATACACCATCAAAACACACACTTAAGCTCTCTCTCTCTCTAGCCAAAACATGGAAAAAGAACCGATCCTGATCCAAGGTATGATAGTACGATATTGTATGAGCTTAAACCTGTTGTATATAATCACAAAACGACGAGCCGATACCGTTACATCGTTAAAGTCACAAGATTCGGGTGGAATCGGGTATAAACCGAACCTAAGATGAGCTTAGGGGTCACCTTAGCTCAGATCTGGGTCGAACGGGACGCAAACAATGAAAAACTGTGTAAAATGGTGAAAATACGTTTTTCCGGTGAATTTTACGGTATTCCGGCAATGGCGGCGCCGGAAAGGCGGCCCCGGAAAAACGTGTACGAGGTTGTCAGGGAATGTTCTGACATTCCCTGACCTAACCCTAGTTCGCTATGGAAACCTAACGAATTAAAAGGTGAATAGTTAGTTGATTCGCATAAGGGGGGCATAACGAACTAGCTCTAGTTCGTGTCTGATTCGTTAAGGGAAAGGGTAATGAATTACCCTTGATTCGTGATAGTTAGTTCGTTAAAAGAAATAACGAATTAGAAAGTCCAATTCGCTACCTGGACCGGTTCGCTATATGGACTGATTCGTTAAGGAGTCCAGTTCGTTAAGGGTTCAATTCGTTACAGGAACCAGTTCGCTAAGATAAGCCAATTCGTTATAAACCAGTAACGAATTAGAAGTTTAACAGAATGACAATAATAGTCCTTGGACTTAGAAAAAAATGATTTAATTACAAAGAAGCCCTTGGACTTTAAGTAGCAAATTATTTAATGGTTCAAAATCCTAATGGAAAATATGTTAAGACAGTTAATGAAAATAAAATTTTTCCAAGTTGACCTGTCAGCTTAACCCCAGCCAGGGGCTCTGCCCCTTGGACCCCGCCAGGGGTTGCCGCCCCTAAAACCCCGCTGCCAGGGGCGCTGCCCCCGGACCCCCGTTCGTTGAGGGTAATAATTAAACTAGAAAGAAAATATGTGTAGTGATAGTTTATTGATACGTATAATTATTATATAGTTAGTCGTGCACAGCTCAAGAAGGGAATAAAAGTAAACGGTGAACGCAACCGCATTGAGGTGAGTTTCTAGCCCCATTCCTTGTTATGTTTTCGGGGCTGTGTGCATACTCGATGTGATAGTCAATACACTTACCTTAGGTGGTAAGTGTATGCCTTGTATGATTTATGTATGACGATTGCTTGACGGTGCGTGAACGATCTTCGGATATTGCATGTGCCGTCAAGTTTTAGTTAAAGGTATGATTGATATGTATGAGGTATGAATGACGTATGTATAAATATGTATGATGTATGAACAATATATGTATGAAATGTTGATGGTACGTGAACGCTCTTCGGAGATTGCACATATCGTTAAGGAAAGTATGTAAATGACAGGTATTTTATAGTAGCGTGAATGTAGGGAACCGACCCTAATAATGTCGGCGAGTGAAGGGAACCGACCCTAATAGTATCGGCGAATGTAGGGAACCGACCCTAATAATATCGGCGAACGTAGGGAACCGACCCTAATAATATCGGCGAACGTTATAGGGCTGAATGCTCTTTAAAACGTATATGTATGAATGAAAGTATGTAAGTAAGTACGAAAGAAAGAATGAAAGTATGTATGTAAGTAAGTGTGTAAGAAGATATGAAGGTATGTACCTCCGGGTGCATATGCTAGTATGTGAATGTATTGTATGTTGTATGATTAACTAGAACTCACTCAACGTAGCTGACTTTTAGTATGCACGCAGGCTAATCGATTGAGGCAGTTGGCTTGAGGAAGACACATGGCAGGATCCGAAGAGGCTGGCATCTGGAGATATGTCGTGATGTTTGAAATACTATGCTATGTGTTATGTTTTTGAAAACAAGTTATGGATGTTTGTAATGAATGGTTGACTTTTATATTATTCCGCGAATGTTTTTATTAACTCTGATATTTAGAACCGCGTTTATTAGTAAATCCAACACTAAAGTAGGGCTACCGGTAACGGGGCCTTACAATGAAGGTTGCCGTGGAAGGTGGTGCCATGATTTCATTTCCGAAACTCATTGGCGTTAACGAAGGGGAAAGAATGGAAGGGATATATCACATCGGTTGTAAATCGTGGTGTTTTTATATCTCATGGTGAAATAAGATTATTCTATTTTAATTAGGCAAAACGTTTTTTAACTAGCGTTAAAACTTGAGGATTTTATGAAATCCTTAACGTAAAAATAAATGTTTTCTTTTGGCCAGTTGCCTAGGAAATAGATTGTCAAATAACCTGACTTATTGAATGAAATATAGCCTCAAAAGGGCTTAAGATTTGTTTGAAATAAAAAGTACTTTTAATACGGTTTGAAATAATAATTACATTATTATTAGAGGTGAAGATAATACTATTAATAATAATATTACTAATCATAATAATAATAAAAATATTATTGAATAAAAAAAATAGTTTCAAAAGGGCTCAAAACTTGTTTGAAGCAAATATTTTACTTTAAATATTTTTATATAATAATAGTGACGATGATACTAGTAATAATAATATTACTAATATCAGTAATAATAAAAAAATATTAACAATAATAATAATAACAATTCTAATAATAATCATATTGATAATTACCGTAATAATAATAATGATGGTGACAGTGATGGTACTAATAACAATAGTAGTAGTAATATTAATAATGATGGTAATATTAATAACTTTAATAATAATAATAATAGAGGTAATAAATTCTTTTTAAAGAAAATCAATTTGACTGAAGATTAAAATAATTAAGGATTTGGGATTTGGTACGAGGTGTTAGTAAAAGAAATAAAATGTAGAAAAATATGCAAAAGAAAATGTAGACGAGTTTGATGAGTTTTGTAAAAGTCTAAGTATTGAAACCGAAAAATCGTATAAGGTCGACAAAGGATGCGGGGTTAGGGTACTGCATAGCGAAAACAAGTTAGGTCTTCCAAAGTATGGCGAGTGTGCTAAGGTCACCACAATGTTAGTAGGCTTGAAGCATGAGGTTAAACATGTGATTGAGACAAATGGTTAGGTACATGTCTTGCAGATGGGTGAGTGGTGTTGAGTTTTGGTAGGTTTTAGCAATATGTGGTAATTGAATCTATTACAAATTGAAGTATATCAACGTTTCAAGGAAGTAAAGTGGTGGATTTACACATACTATACAAAGGACGTGTTTCTGTGCGAGGCTCTTTGGTTGGGTTTGGTTTGCGTTTCCAAGAATGGTGTTGGGTTTGAATTTTAATTTACTATAGCGATGAAGGTGGGTGCGGTCAAATGTGGGGTGATCGGGATCGCGGAGGCCATTTGCTTGATAACTTGGATTGCCATTTCGCCGGTTGAGGGAGACAACTAGGAAAACGAGAAGGCATGATACGTAACGTGAGGAATTTGCGTGACTTGGGACGTAAGTATAAAAACGACTAATAGATATATCAATGAAACAAGTAAAGAAAAGAAATCATATGAAACAAAATTTCAAATCGAAACTGGAATTCCCATGAGACGTCATGAGTTTTCACATTCAACAACGACAATCTAAGAAATTATTGAATAATCATATGGAATAAATATTAAACTTAACAATAAATTGTAGAAACGAATTGTAAATCGAGTGTTCATGTACCACCATAACTTTCTAAATTTTCAATTTTAAAACATAAGTGTAAATGAATATAACAATAAGGTAAACGAATTGAAATTCGACCATTCATATATCACCATGACCTTTTGAATTTTCAATTATAAAACGTAGTAGCAAATGAATAAAATAATATAGTAATCAAATCGAAACTCAACCATTTATATATCACCATAACTTTTTGAATTTTCAATTTTCAGTTCTAAAACATATTAGTAAAATAACAAAGGAATCGTTTGAAATTCGGTTATTACTTTGCAAACTTTTAAAAGGTTAAGCCGTAAATGAGTGTATAAATAAAGAAAACGTGTCACAAAATTTATTTAAAACTTAACTATTCTCGTATAAAAATGCGTAATTAAATCGAACCGAAAGCTGGGTATTCGTGTACAGACTTCCAGTTAAAACACATTGTAAAACAGAGAGGAGTGCAACCATATTCTTTTCACAAAGAGAACGTGGTCGCGTTTGAAAACTTAAAGTTGTGATTCATATGGCATTGAAAGTGGTATGCTTTGACTTAATAGAGTTCATGCTCTTTCCTAACTCTCCAGGTAAGCAACCGGGTCCCACGTCTGATTGGGATTTATACGCATTGCTTATCCTTAGGTTTCAGTAACCTTGGTGTCAAGAGTTTCGGAAAACAGGCACGTCCCCCTTACAGTTACTACATACCCGTCATAAAGAACCATCTTTAAGAAGAATAAATATCGGAACACCACAATGAAAATCAATAATTGAAAATGTTGGAAAAATCTTTATTTTTAGGCATAAGCCTTGGACCTGTGTGTGCTTGTGTAATTGAAGTAATTGAATCATCAGTATAATAGTAACAACTAAGTGCTTTGAACAATACCATAAGGCCCACATAATTTCTAATTATGCAACCTAAGCAATTAAGCAAATAAACTATAACTAACTAGAACACTACGTCTAATGTCCTATCTTATAGTCACGGCTATGATACCAATCTGTAACACCCCAGCTAAAGTGGACGCCTGAGTGTGACATACAGATTGCTCAAAACACATGTGACACTATTAAATGACAATATTATCCTTTATTCATTCCAAAGCATCAAGTACACAAGTTATTTCAAATGAACAAACACATTGGAATATGAACAAAACAAACATCTTCTTGTTTATTATTTAAATAACCTAACTTCTATTATCTTCGTCATTTCATCCTCTAATGAAAGTACCTATAGCATATATATAAAATAAAGTCAACTAATTGAATAGTTGGTGAGTTCACACAAGTTTTGATATAACTACATAAAAACCATACAATTCCATGAACAAGTGTAAATGAGCAAGTAAGGTCCTTTCCAGTTGGGATTGTGCACCAACTTACTCGGATAATAGCGCAAGTAAGTGTCTTTTCCGTTGGTAACAACCAACGTACTCGGATCGGGGGGTCCCTATTCCACTCATAACATCAAGGTCCTGAGTGCATAGGGGGGCGTATGATCATACGTAATGAGGAAACCATGAGCACGTAATCTTTGAAAAGTAAGCAAATAAACACACAAGTCCATGTAACGAATTATAGTTTGTAAATAATGAATAAACGAAACTGTAATTTGGATAGGATATATATGCTACCCCTAAAAGTAAAAGCGCAAAAAAGGGTGTGAGAAACTCACCTTTGATATTGGAGACAACTTGAAATAAATAACCGAAAGCGAGTTAACAAACGAAGCAATTGAATCTCACGAAACTATAAATAATAACGAAGATACAAAAAATCAAGGACTAGTAACCGAAATTATAAAGTTAATTAACTTATGGTAAATGGGGACTTGGGGATTTTTAATGAGTTTAACAAAAATGAATAAAGTTTATATAAATCATTTGATGTTTATTAGTTGAAGAATGATTTGTAGACAAATAATTATAACTTTTTAATATAAAATTAAACAATAATATTAATAACAATTTATGATTAAACATTTTTTTTCAAGTAACATAATTAATTAAGTAATTCTCATAAATAGTAGTTATGTTAAAATAAAATAACCAATAATTAATTTACTCAATTATTAATTCAAAGATATAAAGTATGTTATATCTATTGTAAAATATTTTAAATAAAAGAAATTTTATAAATAATCTTATTTAAAGAAAGTTTATAAATTATGATGATCAACGAATCATAAGATTTAGATAAATATATATTCATGTTTGTTCTTGCAAAATAACTAGGCTTGATCCAAGATTTAGAAAAAACAAAGTGTTCATCTTGGATATCCATGATCATAATGATTCTTAAAACCAAAATATAATATTTTTATGATAAAAGTAACATGATCATGAATAATAACTTATGAACAAGTATGAACATTCAAGATAAAATCAAAACAAAAGCTATAAAATGCTTGAAATGGTAACAAGTTACTTGTTAGTGCTCTTAAACTTAAGAAATGAATGGACTGAGGTGTGAAAATAATGGAGGATTTGTTCTCCTTTTATATTGAAAATATAGAGTTGTTATGTCTTAAGGAAATTATGAAAATTAATCATATTTAATATAATTAAAACACAAATTAAAAATTGTTTAATAGGGTATTCAAAAGGTTTAACTATTTTAATAAATTTTATTGAATTAAAGCATTCATTAGTTATTATTAATTAAGTAACATATGAAAAGATGATGATAATAATAAAATAAATAATAATAATAATAAATAAAAGTAGTAGTTGTAGTTATATAATAATTATAGTAAATTGCATGGGACATGTACTTAAATATTTGATCTTGATTATGAATGTTTAAAATGAGTATGTAACACTACAAATGTGGTGAAATGTATAATTGCATAGAAATGATCACATAAAATACATTAATGAAAATTGAGATTAATTAATAATATTATAAAAATATATAAATTTAAATAGAAACAAAACTGAAAAAAAATGGGTCGAGTTTTCAGGTTTGAAAAGTAACGAATTTTACAAAATTGAAACGAAGATATGAGGATACGTGGGCATGGATTTCTATTTGAGGGAGTACCTCGATACATAACATAATAAGATATCATTGAGATGATTCATGTAGGATGATGAAAGTATTGAATAATAATAACACTTTGAGATTTGATGTATAGATATTGTCTATTTATCCATTTGAATATAAGTGTTTTATACTTTATATTGTTGTTTCGGTTGTATTATTTATTTTGTGTTCAATATCTTCGGATAACACATGTAGTTTTACAACCAAATACAACAATATTTATTGTGACATACAAATTATTTTATAGAGATTTTTAATGAAAAAATTATGTTTTTTTAAAAAAGAATAATTTTAAATGGATAATGCAAAAAGAATATTGCATAAGCAACAACTTGTGAGTTGTTGCACTCACAAAAGTCTAAGGCGAGACATCAAATGTATGATCACATCATGAGAGTATCATGGAATAATGTGGTAAATGTATTAACATGAAAGACACAAGAATGTGATATTTAACTCCTTGGAAACCAGTAAATGTAAATTAATATTTGCTGATGACGTATTTAACTCCTTGGGGATTCACTAAATGTGAACTGTAACATAATATAAGTTAATAAGATATTTATATGATTGGATATTCATCTTTGAAAATTCACCGAGTGTGAATCATAAGAGGTTTATTATGTTATTATTGTAATTGAATTTAAATAAATCTTAAGAGACTTATTATAATAAGCTTACAATAGCAATGAACATATAGATGTTTCTACTCTCAACCATTTTGTTTGAACTATGTAAAAGTTTGTCTTTCATTTCAGAGTATTTTAAAAAAATAGTTTCAAGAGACAACAATGAAATGTATAAATTACTTTATGCAAATGTGAATTCCTAGAGTTTGAGTGTCAAATTAGTTGACTTTATCTTGACATAATAGTGATTGTAGACAAGTAACATTCATCTTGTTGGTGATGAATGTATTCATCAAAATGATATGGATTAAGACCTACGTTCAAAGTTCATATAAGTCAATGATGAAGCCTTGAAGATCAAAAGGCAAAAGAGTTATGTTCTTAAAATGAATGAAAAACTATGTGTGTTCTACATACAATAACTTGTGAGACTTTCCCGCATATTAAGGTTGGGGATTGTGAATAAATCTCATATTTTTTGTATAAACTAAGAGTTGAGTGTTTCAAAGTGACATTGTGATGGCTGTGAAAAATCAGAATGATGCATCTTCTGTTCACATGCTAAAGTATCGTAGTCTAAAGCATGCTAGACTAGTACTTGTTAATTATGGTGCTTTGCGAAGAGTAATTAACACGAAACATTCAAAACATACACAACATAAGAATGAATTTGTGTATAGAAAAATTTAAAGAGGTTTTTCATTCAGTCTAAGGAAACAATATAACTTATAAGGATCGTAAGAAGACCTCAACTTTCTAGGTATGTCCTAGATGGTGATCTGTAATCCTTCTAGATTTGCGATGGTTTGATAACAACCTTATGACAAGTTTATCTTAAAAGCTAGCAAGTGGTGAAAGCTTACACCAGGCATGTGTTGTTCCATGGATAAGTATCGATGAACTCACTGATACAAAAACATGGTCTTGTTCAAATCATGAGTGTCAATTTATGGTCATAAGTAAAGTTAATCAAAATATATCAAAATGCAAGAAATGTGGGGGAAGCCATTTAAGAACCAAACCTTTTGGGTGTATAAATGGTAATTGGGATGATTTCTCACAACTGGGTAGAAAAGTAAAAAACCTTTCTCTACCTTATCCAGAAGTTGGATGAGGTTATCCAATAACACTTAAATGTGGGGGTATCTTGCATTTGAAATTGGAAGGTTAAGCAATAAGGATTATTGTAATTCAGTTTGACATTTCAATAACATGACTAAGTGGAAGACACAAAAGGTCATAGTAAAGATGTGTATGCCTTGAAGTGAGTCTTCATGTCATTCAAAAGCCAAGACATGGAACTAGAACCAAAAGTTTGGTGAAGAGTGTTAATGTTTGACAAAATAGGCAAGACGAACGTGTGAGTTCATAACACATCACAACAACTGATGTCAATAGCAAATTATCTTAACCGACTTGACGAAGTCAAAGATAATGGTTTGGATCCAACAACCTAAGGGTTGACATGATATCGAGTTGTGGAATGAGACTAAAGCCCATAAAAAGTAGTATATAAAGGTAAACCTAACTTAGTTGACTGGAGATCCCAAGATCTAAGTTCAATAGGACAACCTAATTATATATCTAAGGGTGGTCACTGTGGGGGCTTAACTTATGTATAACTTGACACATAAGCTAATATCTATCTCCTCTTAAATTATAAAGGGAGTATAATTAATTCCTTGTCTGACATGTTGTGAGGCTAAGCATAACGTATGGTTAATAATTTATAACCTTAATGCTATTAATGATTTATGGATGATCACCTATGTGAAAGAGAAGTAGGGTCGCTTCGAATGAAATTGTGGGGTGCGCAATTCCTAGAGCTTTCACAGAACCAGGCTAGTGTTCGAGGACCATAATGGACACGACAATGAGGGGATGTGCCCGGCTAGGGAGAGTATTGTGTGAAGTGTATTGTCGTATACACAAATGGGGGTTTGTTCAAAGACATCACGTCTACTAACCGCTAGGAGACTAAGTATGCTTCACAAAGGAAGGTTCAAAGCTAACACCTACCTATCCTGCAATACTTAACTGTCGAGGTTCCATTGGATATTTTGTGTGTGTTTGATCGATCTCCATTCATGCGGGGGATTGTTGGAAAATTTTTAATGAATGTGAGATCAATGTAAGACTCTTCATGTACATCTTTTGAAACTTTTCTTAATTATGCCATAATGAGAATTAAGTTACAATGAATGTACATAAGTGAGACTTTTTTTTAGACTCTTCAAGAGTCCTAATGGTTATGTATAAATAGAGGCTTTGTGCCTTGGTTAAAAAAAAAGAGAGAGAAGAGAAGTCTTAAACAAAATGATGATCATCAAAAAGAAACCTTTGTATATTTCTTGTTCCAAGAAATATTGGAAAGGAGTACTCTCTAAACTTTATCTTCATATTTCCAAGTTCTAACACACTAAACTATCTGGTGTAACATTGGGCGTGTGGCCTTCCCCGGTATTACATACTGCTTCGGTTGTTGTACCCTGGGAAACAGACGTGTTGTTTAAGTAGAGGCGCGGAATCTGTTTTAAGGGAAGCGTGTTGAACACGTGCCTCAGCCTCAACCGTCAACATTTTGTTTGTTTGTTTGTTTGTTTTTTGCAATAGTCAAGGCGCTTAGTCGAAGACCAAATATGATGAAGACACTAGACAAGGATACTACTTGAAGACTTGTTAAATTACCCGCTAAAGACTTTGGATCATATCAAGTTTGAATATAAAAGTTTGTATTTGTTTAGTTTTGTAAATGGTATCGTACTAGAATATTTCCCATTATTAACGAGAGTATCTGATGGGGATCCGGTCCATTAACTCGGCCCGGCCCGAATATTTACTTTTATTATAAATATGATTATTAGGTCTTTTGTTTGATTAGTTTTTGATTAAGTTTAATATAAAGAACTTCGTTCTTGGAACCTATGGTTCAGTTTATCGGTCTTTGATTAACTAAAGTGTCATGAGCCATTTGAATACTTCCGTTCCCGCATCATTTGGTATCAGAGCTTTTGGTTGTCAAATGGCTCGACGTGGTGTTGAATACTTGCTTGATCATAGAGTCGCCGACCGAGGCAATGATCGAAGTATTTTCTATTCACGTGCTCGTGGAGAAGATCGATCTCCTACTCGCAGAGACGCCGACCGAGGCAGCAGTGGAGCCTGTTCCGACCCGGGGGATCTTATGGAGATCCAACGACTCCGACAACGAGTCCGCGATCTTGAAGAGATCAAACGACTCCGAAAACGAGTCCGCGATCTCGAATCACAACAAGAGATGCACAAGACGGAAATCGAGTCGAGCACCGTCGTCTGGGACGAAGGTGGCGACGGAGAGCAGCAGCCGTTCAGCCGTCACCCACCCCGGTTCTATGAACCGATCTATCAAGTAGAGTGTTTATCGGAAGACAAACCCAGATTCGATGAAGACGGGATTGATTTCGATGAAGACGAATGTTTTTTTTGTGGAAAATATTTTTAACCAAGTTACTGGCGATAAATCAATTTCCAAGAATTGTCATGTTAAAGAAGATGATGATGAAGTGGTTTCCAAAAGCTTGTTGGGTGAAATTGGTGGTGATATGGTGGCTAAGGATGTTCCGGTGATCGATAAGGGAACTTTGGGAGTTTGTTTGGAAAACCCTTCTTCCAAGGCTAAAGTTGAGAAAAGATTGATTCAGAAGTCAAATTTAAAAGGGGTAATATTGAGAAGGTGATTAACATAGTTTACATATATAAGTGCAATTTAATCAAGGAAAATAGTTACCTACCATTTTTGATTAAGAGTCTAGCACGTATGTATGTGAATGAGATGGAGGTTAAAACCACTGTTACAAATTGTAGTGGTGGGCCCATACAACTTACTCTATTTCAAACATGGTTAATAAGCAAAAAGGAGATGGTGGACTGAAAGTTGATGGGTCATGTGGTGTTGTTCAAATGGAAGTAAAAAGTGTTAATGGAAAGTCGTGTCATCGGCTATATGGGTCTCTTGCTGGATCTAAAATATCTGAGCGGGTCAAATTGAGAGTGAATCGGAAACGCTTCAATGCTCCTTTCGATCCAGGTGGTATATGTTTAGAGTCACACGAGGCGTTTTGTGAAGTTGAATTGTTTGGGCTGATTATGGTGTTAATAAATGAGGAGCGCGTTGATGTTCCGTTTGATCCGCGTGGCTTGCTTTCGAAGGCAAAACTCAAGGACGAGTTTTTTCGAAGACGGGGAGTATGATGGGGATCCGGTCCATTAACTCGGCCCGGCCCGAATATTTACTTTTATTTATAAATATGATTGTTAGGTCTTTTGTTTGATTAGTTTTTGATTAAGTTTAATATAAAGAACTTCGTTACTGGAACCTATGGTTCAGTTTATCGGTCTTTGATTAACTAAAGTGTCATGAGCCATTTGAATGATGCGGGAATCGAACCGGTCTTTGATGCGGGTTCCACCGGTTCAGTTCTTGGAACCTACCCGGTTCCTAAGTGTACCCGGTCCGGTTCCTACCCAAAATACCCTGTTCCGGCGGGTTTTTCTTAAAAAGGTCAAACACTGGTCAAACTAGCCGTTGTAAACGGTTCCAACGGTAATATAGCCATTGGAACCGGTTTTTGAGAAACAAAAGAGCCGTTGTAACCGGTTCCAACGGTAATATAGCCGTTGGAACCGGTTTTTTAGAAACAAAAGAACCGTTGTAACCGGTTCGAATGGTAATATAGTCGTTGGAACCGGTTCTTGTAGCCCAAAACCTATATATAAGTTGTTTTCCATTACTTGTTTCACCACCAAACTCAAAAACAAACAAAAAAACTTCTCCTTTAGCAAACCCGACCATCCAACTAAATATTATTATGGCACCCATCAAAAAAACTAACAAGAAGGCTAAGAAGAATGTTTTTATTGAACCCGTTCGTGCTATGGAGGACCCAAATGTTCTTGCGGTCGTCACCCGTACCCGAAACCAAGACGTATGGAAGAATTGGGATATGGTTGTCAATGCCGAAGGTGATCAAAAGGATCGTTGCAAACTATGTGGAAAACAATTAAAACACGATTCCAACTCGATTTTGAGAAAGCACATCGAGAATTCATATTGCCCGGCCTTGAAAGGGATTGGCCCGACCGATCGAGTTGACTTGGGTAAAGATGGTAGGCTATTTTGTTACAACACGACTCATGTTCAAGATAGAATGGCAAAGTTCGTTATTCAACGAGGTTTGCCGTTTAACCACTTGATGACCCGGATTTAACGTCGTTGATTCGAGAAACCCTACAACCGCGATACACACATGTAAGTCGTACTACCTTAAGACGTCATTGTATCAAGTTGTGGGAGTGTGCTAAAAAAGAGTTAATCGAGTTTTTTCATTCTTTACTAGCGATGGTTAGTTTAACTACCGATGTTTGGTAGGCACCACACGGGTTGCCCGAATCATACATATGTGTCACCACTCATTGGGTTGATCCGGTGACATGGCAATTGATGAAACGAACCATAGCTTTTGAAAACTTCCCGTATCCACAAACCACCGAAAAATTGTCTGACTTGCTTGATGAAGTTATAACGACTTACAATTTGAGAAATAAAATTTTTCGATTTCGTTTGACAACGCATCAAACAATACTAACCGAAAAACTTATCATTAAATATTCACCACCTTGTTTCGGGGATTTTTTCATGTTCGATGTGTTGCACATATCATCAACTTGGTTGTTCAAAAAGGTCTCGAAAATGAAAACATTTGTGACGATTTAAAATTTTTTAGACTTATGTTACAAGATGTCTTCAAAAGTGGTAAAAGAAGACATCTTGAATATAAGAATTATTGCAAGTCGGTTGAAATAAAGTATTTGGGACCGAATTGGGATGTTCCAACCCGTTGGAACTCAACTTGTCATATGCTCAAGTGTGCTTTCGCCCAACGGCAAACTCTACAAAGTTTTCATAACAATCTTGTTGACGTACGAGAGGCCGAAATGCTTCCGGAAAGTGTTTGGGGCAATGTCGGTTATTTGTTGGGGGTATCTTGACGTGTTCAAAAACTCAACAACAAAGTTATCGGGAGTCTATTACCCTACTAGTTGTTGGGTTTTGCAAGAATTATACTACATGTCTTGTACTTTTAAAGAGTTTGAGGAGAAGAACACACTATTCAAGAATATTGTTGGGGGTATGACGAAAACGTTCTTAAAATATTTTGAAAACGTACCGCCGGTCTTCACTTGTGCCGCCGTTTTAAACCCATATTGGAATGTTAATGGGGTTGAGAGAACGATCGAAGAAATATTCGACAACATGGGTATGCACGAGATCGACCCGAAGTTGTCGACGGAAGCGTGTGAAAAGTTTAACAAAAACCTTCAAGACCTTTATGACCATTATTTTTAACTATATGGTCCAAGCACGAGATCGTCTTTTATTAACGACTAGTAGGCCGAGCAAGGACCTACTTATAAACTTGATGAATGGGATTCGTGAATCGGCATCTAAGAGGCAAAGAGGAAACACACCAACTAGCGAACTTGGTCGATATAGTGGAGCAAACTATGTTGAGGGTGCAACGGTCGACGATGTTCGCAATATTGATTTGTTGGCTTGGTGGAAAGGAAAACAAAACGAATTTCCTATTCTATCCGCCATGGCTCATGATTTGCTTGTCGTACAAGCCTCAACGGTTGCTTCCGAATCGGTTTTTTCTCTTAGTGGGAGGGTATTATCAATGCGAAGAACAAAATTAACTCACGAGTCTTTAGAGGTTTGCATTTGCCTAAAGGACCATTTGGATGCGGTGGATCGGGTACAACACAAGGCGAACTTTGAAGACGAAATACCAATAGAGCGTCCTATTCATGATGAGGAGGCGGAGGACGGCCTTTCTTCCGATAACGAAGACGAGGGTGAAGACGAGAATGAAGACGAGGGTGAATACGAAGAAGAGTAGTAATTTGTGTTTGGTATTTGTTTTAGTAAAATTATTTGTAACAAGTTCAACTAATATTTAGTTATGATTTGTTTAATAATAACTACTTTTGTTAGTCATGATTAATTTTTTTGTTACTTTTTTAATAACGACGAACATTTTATTTATTCAAACAATAACTACTACAAACATTATTAAAACATAAACGATACTAAACATAATAACTTAAACTAAAAAAAAGTCCGTCGTTTTAATCCGGCGTTCTACAACGATTAAGCGTTGTCACCGGCGGTAGATGCTTGGGTTGTAGAGCTTGACGACTCTCCCACTTCTGCTTTTTTAACATCCAAACTTCTTTTCTCTCGACAATACTTATTCGTATGTTTTCGTAATGTCGAGTTGGACCATGCTTTAAGAAACTTCGTGCAATATTTGCAACGAGCCATCTCTTGTGAGTCGGTCATGAGACACAAATCGTAATGAACCCAAACATCGGGGCATCGTGTTGTTTCAATCACCATAACAACGTCGTCGTTAGTTGCCATTTGTTGTCGGTTTAAGCTTAATTGTGCTTTGGAGTGTGTTTTTATAGTTTTGGAAGTGGTTTAACAAGTACACACCATACCTTGCTATTTATAGAAGGTAAATAACCTATTTTTAGTAAAAGAACCGGTTCCAACGGTCAAAAACAGCTATATAGCCGTTGGAACCGGTTTGTAACGGATATATTATTTGAAATTCAAAAAAAACCGGTGGAACCGGTTTTTACGTAATAACCGGTCCCGGTTCCTACCCTACCCGGTTCCTAAAAGTTGGCATTTCGGGGCATCAGTTCGGGTCGGGAACCGAATCGGTTCCTGACTGGAACCGGTGCCATTTCTTACCCGGTGAGAAAAAACCGGTTCCAAACCGGTTCGGGTTTTACAAGTGTACCCGATTTGTGCACGTCTAACTGTAAGCTACTCGTGAACAAAATACACATTGAAATTTGGGTTGAGGGAGGAGGGGGGCGTTTTAGACAATTTCAAAATAAAATAAGTTTTTTTTCATGTCCATTTCAACCTACCACTTAAATAGTTAAATCATTGATTACGCCATGTTATGCCTCCGTGTACGAGTCTCACTTCATTTTGCATACATATCATGTGACCCATATCAAATTAAATTGGACCCGCTAAATTGAATGCTACATATCCCAACTTTCATCCATCTAAATTTATCATCATGTATTACACATAGTGGTACCCTTTGATACACAACCCTTTTAAGTTTTAAGATTATACATGTCTATTTGATTATCTATTTCCTAAAACGATTATATATAATATGTTACAGTTGGCATTATTAAAATCCAATATTCCTTATTAAAACATAGTCATAATTATTTATATAGATTTGGGTTCTAATACATTTTTTATGCTTTTTTGATAATGGTATGGGCATCGGATGCCATTACTGCTATGTTTGGGCTTAAGACAAAATATTATGAGTTTAGGCTAAAGTTTGTTGGTTATATTAAAGAGAATAGGTTAGTTACCCGTGTGAATAAGTAACTTTTTTTAAATAATAACATAATGTGAAACACAAAAAAAAAAGAATAAAAAATGTGTCACAAATATAAAGATATATTATACGGTAAAAAATTACCTATTACGTAATTTGGAAATAAAAAGTTATTAGAAAATTCATAAATCATAAATTATTTTTTTGTTATTTTCTATATCAAAATATTGTTGTAAATGGCTACTTTTTAAACCAACTCGTGGACCAAAATTCATTCTATATCTTAAACTGTTTTGACATGAACAGTGTTTGATACTTTAACCGGTTAAAGAAACCCACCCGTTTCATATTCGTTACTTATAAAAATCTAATATTAATAACTAATGCAATATATTTTGTATTAAACAAATTAACATATTTATGATGGTATTAATTCTATTAAATTAGGATGGAGTTATTAAAAATTAATTTATAAACTAATATAATCAGTGGCGAAGCTTGGACATGTATGCCGAGGGGGCCGGACTCAATATGTATAAAAAAATTCCTAGACTAGAGGGGGGCGAGCTTAAAATTTAGGTCGGAAATGGGTAAATTTATATCATGTATTAAAATTTTCGGCTGAAAAAGGATATATTTACACTGCCGAGCGGAAAAAAGGAAGCCGGGCTCAAAATTTCGATCGGAAATGGATAAACTTACACTATGTATAAAAATTTTCAGGCAAAAAGTGGATGAATTTACACTACCGAGCAAAAAACCGAGGGGACCGGGCTCAAAATTTAGGTCGAAAACGGGTAAGATTACAATATGTATAAAGAATTTCGGCCGAAAAAGGATAACTATACACGAGCGAAAAACGGAGGGGGCCGGGGCCACCCCTGGCCCAAGTAAAGCTACGCCCCTGAATATAATGTATTTAATATGAGAGAGATGAGGAAAAATTTTGTAAGAATCAACATAATAATGACATATGCCATTTATAAAGTTTTATTTATTAAATAGTATAAATTTTAACAACTTGAATAGTTGAGTGAATTATAAAATTAATAGAAGAGTAGTTGTCAGCTGCGAGAGGGTGCCATCATTTAATTCATCATTTGGTTTTGTCTCGTTCCTCTATTTTACATTTTTTTTCTGTTAAAATTAGGGATTGCATATTGTTTATACAAATCTAGTCTTATGATCGACATGTATACATGTTCTTTATGTGTTTTTATTGAGATGAGAATAATTAAATTTGTATAAACAATTTGGGGTTAATAAAATTGGCTTGGGTATTTACCGTGTAAATCCATGGTTGATGACATAAATAAATATTTTTTAATTATACATATAAACATCTTACGACATAAATAAATTTTTTTTTAATATACATATAAACATCTTACGTCTCAATTTTACATCCTTATCTATATTTTACCAAGTAATTGTACCTAACACTCGAGTACTTAATATAGAAGCACATTCACTTCCTCACTAGATTAACCATCATATGATGTAATATTGGTTACAACTTACAAGTTAAATTTCTAGATCCCTTTATAAATTATTTATAAAATTTAGTTTTGCATCAGATTTCGTATGACACATGAAACTTCGTAAACATCATGTATAAACTAGCGAGAGTGATATTCATCTCCATTGTTTAATTCCAAAATCATAGATAGTCATCAACTACTAAACATAAAAAACATCATTTGCAAGCTAATTAGTGTGATTTACAACCATTCGAACAAATTATATATTATGCAACTAGTGGAGCCAAACTCGGCCCTCTTTTAAATGATGAAAATTTCCCACTTTATATCCTCCCATAACCACTAGATTTAACTTTTATTTATATTCATAAAGAAAAATTACATTATTTAAAAAAAAAACAAAATGACAAAAGTAGCCATTTATGTTTGAACGTTTTTTCAATGAACGTCCTTTGACAAAAGAAATAGCAGCAAAAAATATTTTATGTTTCAAATCTTTTTCACGTTACGTCCTTAAACACTAACCCCGTTAATTTTTCTCGTTAAATCTTGTCATGTGTAAGGCATGTGAGGGTAGTTTTGTAATTTTTCAATTAATTTAATAAATAAAACTAAAAAAATAAAAGCATATAACTCTCTCTCTCTCTCTCTCTCTCTCTCTCTCTCTACCATCTTCGATTTGATTTGCAGATCTCAATTTACAAACCCTAGATCCAATTTAGCCATGGCTCCCTCCTTCCTATGAGTCCTATGACCTATCAGAACCTCACCTCCAAAATTCACCCGGAGCCACCATACACGTCAGCACCAGTCGACCACTTCAAACTGCTACCGGATCTCTCCTCTTATTAATCTTCAACCAGATCGCCGACCTCAAAACCCTAGGCCGTTGCTCCATCGTTTCTAAAGGATTTAATATTCAAATTCCTCAAGTTAAAAACCATGTGGACTGTGTAATCTCCGACAACGGTGCCAGCGCCACCGCCAGAACTGCCGATAAACCATCTAGATAGGTTTTTAGTTTCGCCAGAATCGTAATTAGCGGAATTGTTAAGCCTATTTAAGAAATCAGACAACTTTTAGGCCCTAAACGATCGATTCCAACTCATCGGCGTTATCTGTTAGTAACACCGAAGACAGAGATGACGACAATGAACAATCAGGTGACGTCACTCGTCCATTCACCCTTGCAGGTTCAGAAAACATCAAAGATATCAATTAGCTTGAGGGAAGCAGATCTATGTTTCTACTTTCTATAGATATGGTGGCCAGATGTTGGATTTAGGATTGCCGGTGAGGTAGGGTGGAGATAGTGGTCATGTATGGTGGTGGTAGGATAAAGGTGTTGATGCCTTGATGGTTGTGAATAAATTATATTTATAAATTTACAAAACTACCCTTATATGTGCACATGACAAGATTTAACGAGAAAAACTAAAATGGTTAGTGTCAAAAAACGTAATGTGAAAGGTGTGACAATCGTCAATTTCAGGTTAACTCCGTTAACTCAACTCCGTTAATTCAAACTTAAAGATTATTGAATCTATAACGCACACCTCATTACATTTAAACTAGGGTTTAAATGACGCTTAACACTTACTACATGTGTAGTCTTTCGGGAATTGCACTGAAACGCAAACGAGTTGACGCAAACAATTGATGAATAAACGAAAAACGTTAAAACAATAATTATGTGATAATTATGTGTTAACCTTATGTGTTATGTGATAACATTGTTGTAAACGTTAACTCAATGTGCTAGGACTAGTTAATTAAGCTAGAAAAATAACAATTGGAAGTTGAGGGACTAGAGTGTAATATATAGTTATTATATAATATTATCAAAAACCCTAGTTCTCTCTCTCCCTTCTCCCAAACCCGACGGCAGCCTCTAGACCCCCCCCCTTGCGATCGGCCTTCATACACACACATAATACTTGATTTTGATCTTGTCTTTCACAATTGAAGCATCCTACATCCGTTTCTAGCTATCCTCTACCTTCCTATTGCTTGTATTGGTGTTTTTGAAGGTATATTTGTGAACCCTAGGTTCTGAAAATTCTCATACATTGTGCTCATATGATTCGTTTGATTTGATGATGTATTGATGATGATTTGATGACTAGAATTGATATTGTTACATGTTAATTGTTGTGTCTTTGGTTTTGAGATCAAATAAAACCCTAACCATGTATGAATGGTCTAATTGATATGCATGGATAGTGGTTATGGGGTCTAAAATGTTATATGAATGAATTGTGGTCTATAGATGGTTAATATGTTGAGTTTTGTTGCAAACAGTTTCTGGACAGATTGTGTTGTTGATGTTCAATTGACTGTATCGGGGTGTAAATTTGAAAATTGGTTGAGATTATTGATACTACAGTAAACTAGGTTGAGTCTAGTTTCTAAAGAATATAAATTTGCAAATTTTGGACGTGTAAAAGTTAACCTTTATGATTTTACAAAAACGTCGTGCAAAGCTGAGTTGTTAGACCTGCTGTTAGGTTGTTTTGTAAATGTTATATCTCATGAACTACGAGACCAATTGGGTTGGTTCCACTTCTGGAAGTTGACTTGATGAGTTAGAAACCTAACCCAAGTGGTCTTGCAATTGTTGGATTTTTCGTTTAACAGGAATTTCAAATAACATTCTGTTGCGCATGAATTTGACTGTTGTGAGTTTGCTGTAGTAAATTGATCATTGTGAGAAATATATATGGAATAAAAATACAACAAAATATGTTCTGGAAACCTAACACATATATGCTTTTGTGATGATTTTTGGTAAATTAATTGAGAAGCTATTATCGGTGGAATAGACTAGTTTTACAAGTAGAATTCTGTCGTTAAGAAACTAGTTGCTGAATTTTGTAAAAGTTGCATGAAACATGGTGATTGCTAATTAATTGTCGTGTTTTGACCAAATTGCCCTTGAGGGGAATGATTGCTAATTAATTGTCGTGTTTTGACCAAATTGCCCTTGCGGGGAATAATTACTAGTTAATTGTTATGTGTTGACCAAATTTCCCTCACGGGGAGTAATTGTTAGTGATGTACATTATTAATAAATGACACGTAAATAATTACTCACACATGTAATGTAACACAAATGTACTTGTTAAGTCACACGCGATTCACAAACGAAGCACGAAACATGTTGTGTGCATAGGTATTATGTGCCGAGTCTAGAGACTCGATAATAATTCCGACACTTAGAAAAATCTCTTTGTTGTTTTAGAACGCTAGAGAGAGTTTTTCTGTGACGCGCATCCTTTGGTGATTTATTTTGGAAATTCTTCGCAAACAGTGAGTTCACTTACCCCCTTTAAACTATTTTCAAACGCTTTTCACTTGGGGAGATAACATACTCCGAAAACGCATTTAAGATTTTGTTAGTATAAATTATACATCACTTGTAAAGACTAAGTGACAAACGCAATAACTAAAGTCCTTCATTCACATCGAACCGTTTAATATTGGATAATAGCGAGTCATTGTTGAGTAGTACTACTGGGTTTGACAAACCCCACCCAACGCTAAACTCGACTGGAGGTCGAGTGGGTGTAATCTTGGCTAAACACATACCATGGTCGGGATAGACCTGGTGGCAAGGCAAATGATAAATAGTCAGCTTCGGTGTCGAACACTTAGTAATACTTGTTTTATAGGCTAGCTACCTATAGATATATAATTGACATAACACTATCTGGTAACGCAAACGCTAAACGCAAAACGCTAAACGCAAACGCTAAACGCTTTATTTGATATGAACTGTGAACTCACCAACCCCGTGTTGACACTTTTAGTATGTTATTCTCAGGTAGCCGAGGCAGGCGCGCGGTATAGGATCATGCATTATCTGAAACGCTTTTGTTTATGCAAACTGATTTTTAACTATTGTTATGGGGTTTTAAGTCGTCCTGCGTGACGCAACTTTTATCTTTTGGTTTTTACGCTTCTGCACTTATTTTTCATTTAAACGTTTTTACGGTTTGATTATAACTAATGATTCCGATCCTGTTAGTTCACACCCTCTGACGGTAAAACTTCGTTAGTGGATTTTGAGGGTGTGACAGAAAGGGATTTAAAACATAAAGTATTTTTTCTGCTAATTTGTTTGCCAAAGGACGTTCTTTGATAAAACGATTCAAACATAAATGACGTCTTTTGTCATTTTGTCTTGAAAATACTATAAATTAAAGGTGTGTATGAAACAAAAAAAAATCGATACGAACAAAATTGATTATTTGATTTTATGTTTTGTAAAAACTAAATTTACCGTTTGGTTTTGGTTTGCATGAAATAAAAACTGAAAGAAACAAACAAACCAAATATATAGATTTTCAATTTTCATAAGGAGTTTTCAATTACCTGGTAAACCTAATTTTATTAACAAAATCACATATCATAATGCATTCCTCAAACAATATTTTTAATGTTATATTACTTGTGAAGATCATCACAAAGAGATTCTAAGAATGTCTTAAGGGACATGTAACATCCCGTTTTCTCGTTTCGGTTAATAAAATAAAATAGGAGTTGTTATGAGTCGGGCTAGTATTGGATTAAATAGATATGAGTAATGGACTAAGATTAAAAAACAAGGAAGAAAAGATCATGGGCTTAAGCCCATGACCCATGATATACATATCTTAATTATCCAATAATTTACTCATTCTCACTTATTCCATATACCATCCAAAACACACACTTAAGCTCTCTCTCTCTCTCTCATATTTCTCTCTTTCTCTAACCAAAACCAAGAAAGAAAACCGAGCATCGATCGAGGTAATGATGTTATGATATTGTATGGATCCAAACCCGCTAGATCTAGTCACGGAACGATGAGCCGACACCTTAAACCGTTAAAGTTACGGAGTCCGAGTGGAATCAGGTATAAAACGATCAAAAGGTGAGCTTAGGGGTCACCCTAGCTCAGATCTGGAACGAACGGGACGAAAAACAGTGAAAACGACTGTGATATCGCTTTTCCGGCGAGATCCCAGTTTTCCAGCGATGACGACGCCGGAAAGGCGGCCACAGAAAAGGTGTACGAGGTTAATGAATGTCAGAGAATGTTTATGACATTCTCTGACCTAACCTTAGTTTGTTAGCGGAGACATAACGAATTAGCATACAATTTGTTATGCTCATTTGTTAAGAAGAGATAAGGAACTAGAAGCAGTTCATTAAACAATTCGTTAAGTAATTCATTAACGGAGAACTGACGAATGAACCCTAGTTTGTTATAGAAATTCAGTTCGTTATTAAAGTCCAGTCCGTTATAGAAAGCCAGTTGGTCATAAAGACCCATTCGTTAAGAAATAACGAACGAGCTAATTCGTTAAAGAACTGGATGGCGAACTGGATAATGAACTAAAGTTTGGAAGAAGGACATAAAGGTCCCTGGACTTAGAATAAAATGATATAATTACATAATAGCCCTTGGACTCTATTAATTTAAGAAAGGTACCTTTAAAGGTTAACGAGAAACGATTAACTAACCTGGTAAAGATCCGATGAAGTAAAACCGGTTTAGACGCTTAAGATTAATTAAGCAAACAGTTAGGCATGGTTAGAGCAGTATTTAATATTGTGTTTATTAAGTAGTTATTCGCGCACAACTAAAGAAAGGAGTAACCAGTAACGGTGAACGTAACCGAGTTCAGGTGAGTTTCTAGCCCCATCTCCTTGTTATGTTTTCGGGGCTATGTGCATACTCGATGTGATTAGTTAATACACTTACCTTTAAGTGGTAAGTGTATGCCTTATATGATTTATGTATGAATGAATGCTTGACGGTGCGTGAACGATCTTCGGATATTGCGTGTACCGCCAAGGGGAATGATCCCCAAGTGGTTATTAGCGTGTGTGAATGTTATAATGCGACTTTCTTATTATGTAAATGATGAACTGATAGGAAGTGTGTAATAAAAAATTAGGGTTAGAGTGTGATAGAAGTGGAAATGGGTCTAGTAAGGGTGCTAGTGGCATAACGATAGTGCGTGGTAGGGTAAGCCTATACGTGCCTTCGTTATTAAAGTGGCATAACATGAGTGTGTGGTAGGGCAAGCCTATCTGTGCCTCCGTTATTAAGTAGCATAACGTGAGTGTGTGGTAGGGTAAGTCTATACGTGCCTCCATTATTAAGTGGCATAACGTGAGTGCGTGGGCGGGCAAGCCTCTAAGTGCTTCTGTAAACAAGTGGCTAGGACGTAAGGGGTAGTGTAGAGGTTAAGCATTAAGGTGAATAGGTTAGACAGAGGACCAAGTGTCTTTTGACACATATATAATTGTATGTAATGGTTGTATGGTAAGTTGCTTGATTAACTAGAACTCACTCAGTGTAGCTGGTTTTTAGTAGGCATGCAGATATATATGTTTAAGGAGTTGGCATGAGGATGACACATGACATGGATTGAATGCCTGGTATCTGAAGATGGAGGAAATGACGTTTTAAATATAATGTTTTCGGTTGTGTTTTAAAGAAAATATCGAATGCTTTGTATCGAATGATTAAAGTTAACATTTCCGTGAAAGTTTTAATTAACTCTGATTTGTAAGAACTAGGTTTATGAGTAAATCCGACATGAAATGTGGGGCACCGGGAGGGCCTTACAAGTTGTTATCAGAGCCAAGTTCGAGAGAATTAAGCATCTTACATGCTTAGACTCAAACAAAGAATGTGATTTAAGTAAGGAAAGAAAGAAGATGCCAGTTTAAGAAAGCCATGTGTCACTTAAGAAAGTTAAGTAATGGTAAACTATATAATTTATTTCATGTATAACGTAATAAAGTGTAAGGAAGCTATCTTAATTGCTAGGGATAGGACTATGTGATTATGTGAACTGTTTGATTGTCTAACTGTTTAAGAGTAGAACTATCACAAATAGACTCATAAGGGGAAGTGTATAGGACATGGAAAGTAACGTGATCAGCTAATCACAGTTGGCCACTATTATTACATGTTAGCCTTACTAAATAGTTCCTTGAGTGATGATATTTGTGTTTCCTTATAGAATACGAATGGATGAAGCAAGAAGGTTTGTTGGTAAATGAGGTCATACTGGACGTCCTGGTAGGCCACGTGTTGTCCGGGGATCTTCTGAAGAACCTCTTACTAAAATGGGAGAGGAAAGAGGCACAACCGTACGAGATATGAGTGATAACGAAGGGTATCAACTGGATCCTTCTGTTCAAGCCGCCATTGCTTAGGTTGCAACTGCTGCAGTGAAGAATCTGTATCCTAGTAAGTCTGGAGATAAAAAATCAAGCGGTCTGTAGACGTCGTGGAGTATGCAAGGGAGAAGGCGAGGAGGATTGTGGACAAGGAAACATGCAAGGTATGCAGGAAGATGCACCTGGGAGAATGCTAGATTGGGTCTGAAAATTGCTATCGGTGTGGAAAGAGTGGGCATTACTCTCAAGAATGCCCTGATCGCCCGAAATGTTTCAAATGTGGTAAAACTGATCACATAGCTAGGGACTACGGAGATGCCAGAGCTGTGGGAGAAAAGAAGGAGGAGAAATGGGTTGCTCCTGCTAAACGACCTGGTGCCCAGTTGTGGAACCCTAGGGATAAGAGACAGAAAGTGTGGGAAAGGAAGTCATGTAAGATATGTGGAAAGATGCACGGTGGTGAGTGCAAGTGGGGTGTTGGGACTAATGTTTGTCACAAATGTGGGAAGGCGCATGGAGGAGAGTGTAGAATGGGTTTGGGTGTCTGTTTTAGGTGCGAGAAAGCAGGACATTATTCATGGGAGTGCAAGGATCACCGTAAGTTCATAACCGTGGAGGGCATGGACGCATAGCAAGGGACTGCAGGAAGCCGAATGAAGGACTTGAAGTAGAGAAGAATGCTTGAGGTTTAATAGTTTCCTTCGTATACTTAGAAAACACCACTCAAGAAGGCTAGTTACTAGTCATAAGTTTTAAATATATGTGTAACTTATTAATGACTCGATGCGTGTTGTTTTATGTTGAAGTTTAGACTGGTGTTTATTAATTATGATATGAATTTTCTTGAATGCATGTTGGTTATGATAAATTGTTGTGTTGTGATAAAGCGTCGCCATATGCGTTAGCGTTAATACATATATATAAAACAAAGCCCCTTGGAAAGACGAGACGAGACTTGGTGCATCGAGGGTCTCATGGACAAGCTACCTTAATAGCTAAAACACATGAACACCACTCGGTAACTGCAAAGTCAGGAGTAAGAAGGATAACCCAGAAAGCAAAGACAATTCAATAAAGTGTGTGAATAAAGGAAGTGTTCCTTTTACAAGGAATAAGCAAGGTTTCGGGGATGAAACCTCTATAAGGAGGGAAGACTTGTAAAATCCCATTTTCTCGTTTCGGTTAATAAAATAAAATAGGAGTTGTTATGAGTCGGGCTAGTGTTGGATTAAATAGATATGGGTAATGAACTTGGATTAAAAAGGAAGGAAGAAAAGATCATGGGCGTAAGCCCATGACCCATGATATATATATGTGTGTGTGTGTATATATATATATCTTAATTATCCATTAATTTACTCATTCTCACTCATTCCATACACCATCCAAAACACACACTTAAGCTCTCTCTCATATTTCTCTCTTTCTCTAACCAAAACCAAGAAGGAAAACCGAGCATCGATCCGAGGTAATGATGTTATGATATTGTATGGGTCAAAACCCGCTAGATCTAGTCACGAAACAACGAGCCGACACCTTAAACCGTTAATGTCACGAGATCCGGATGAAATCGGGTATAAACCAATCAAAAGATGAGCTTAGGGGTCACCCTAGCTCAGATCAGGATCGAACGGGACGAAAAACGGTGAAAACGGTGAAAACGATGAAAAACGACTGAGATCTCGCTTTTCCGGCGATGACGGCGCCGGATAAGCAACCACGGAAAAGGTGTACGAGGTTAACGAATGTCAGAGAATGTTTCTGACAATCTTTGACCTAAACCTAGTTCGTTAGCGGAGACATAACGAATTAGCAAACAATTCGTTATGCTCATTCATTAAGAAGATATTACAAACTAGAAGCAGTTCCTTAAACAATGTTAAGTAATTCGTTACCGGAGAACTGACGAATGAACCCTAGTTCGCTATAGAAAGTCAGTTCATTATCAAAGTCCAATTCGTTATAGAAAGCCAGTTCGTCATAAAGACCCATTCGTTAAGAAATAATGAAGAAGATAATTCGTTAAATAACTGGATGACGAACTGGATAAGGAACTAAAGTTTGGAAGAAGAACAGAAAGGTCCCTGGACTTAGAATAAAATGATACAATTATATAATAGCCCTTGTACTTTATTAATTTAAGAAAGGTACCTTTAAAGGTTAACGAGAAACAATTAACTAACCAGGTAAAGATCCGATGAAGTAAAACCGGTTTAGATGCTTAAGATTAATTAAGCAATTAGTTAGGCATGGTTAGAGCAGTATTTAATATTGTGTTTATTAAGTAGTTAGTCGCGCACAGCTAAATAAAGGAATAATCATTAACAGTGAACGTAACCGAGTTTAGGTGAGTTTCTAGCCCCATCTCATTGTTATGTTTTCGAGCTGTGTGCATATTGGATGTGATTAGTTAATACATTTACCTTAAGTGGTAAGTGTATTCCTTATATGATTTATGTATGAATGAATGCTTGACGGTGCGTGAACGATCTTCGGATATTGCGCATACCGCCAAGGGGAATGATCCCCAAGTGGTTATTAGCATTTGTGAATGTTATGATGTGACCAGCTTATTATGTAAACTATGAACTGATAGGAAGCGTGTTATAGACAATTAGGGGTAGAGTGTGATAGAAGTGGAAAGGGGTCTAGTAAGGGTGCTAGTGGCATTACGATAGTGCGTGGTAGGGTAAGCCTATACGTGCCTTTTTTATTATAGTGGCATAACGTGAGTGCGTGGTAGGGAAAGCCTATACTTGCCTCCGTTATTAAGTGTCATAACGTGAGTGCGTGGTAGGGAAAGTCTATACATGCCTCCGTTATTAAGTGGCATAACGTGAGTGCGTGGAAGGGCAAGCCTCTATGTGCTTCCGTAAACAAGTGGCTTGGATGTAAGGTGTAGTGTAGAGGTTAAGTGTTAAGGTGAATAGGTTAGACAGAGGACCACATGTATAATTGCATGTAATGGTTGTATGGTAAGTTGCTTGATTAACTAGAACTCACTCAGCGTAACTGATATTTTGTATGCACGCAGGTATATATGTTTAAGGAGCTGGTATGAGGATAGCACATGGCATGGATTGAATGGCTGGCGTCTGAAGATGGAGGAAATGACGTTTTAAATATAATGTTTTCTGTTGTGTTTAAAAAAAAGATCGAATGTTTTGTATCGAATGATTAAAGTTAACATTTCCATGAAAGTTTTAATTAAATCTGATCTATAAGAACTGTGTTTATTAGTAAATCCGACATGAAATGTGAGGCACCGGGATCGGGGCCTTACAGGACATTGAAAAATGGCCCTAAACACGTGTTTATTCTTAAGAAGATTTTGGAGAATGCTTTCAAATTATATTTTATTTATATATGATTATATGTTTTCGGTAATCAAATTTAATTGGTCAAAGTTGCATTAAATTAAACTCTATACAATTGATGTGCAAAATGGTCTACTAAAATCTAACCTAACTTAGACACTCTAGTTTTAAATTTATAAATCTAGACTCTTCTAATGCTAGACCACTAGACTGGCAATTGTACCTATAAACTGTAGTAAAGCCTAACGAAGTCCGGATATCGAACCCACAGGACACTAGCGACACCTAAACTAGACTCTGACTAATAACTTAAATAAATTGATTTTGTTGATTTTTGTCTTTTTTAATTATTAAATATAAAATAATATAAAAGAAATAATACTTACTCTAAATTAGACACGGACAAATAGAACTAGAACTCAAATAGGGGAAACAACTACCTAGGCAAAGAATCTTACTAGTCATCTCGTAAACTCTCGAAATTGGATTTATGAATGGAACCGTATTCTTAAAAATATGAAACTTATGGAATAACTAAAGTATGTAAGTTCACCTCCCGATCTCACCAACAATACATAAG